>NW_025535275.1:0-108293 GCF_020615455.1 Coregonus clupeaformis | reverse complement strand
AGAGGCTGTGTCCTGGAGGGACGTTACATCCCCCTGAGGTGGCTGCAAACCCAGACAGCTATGGCTCCATCTGCTGGTATGGTCGGGAACTCCACCCCCTCTATGGCCAATCTTCCCACGCAGCTGAAACAAATGAGGAGCTGATGAGCTGAAGGTTTGGGAAGGGAAGAGACACAGTCTCCAACCTGGGCTCTCTGGAGGACAAGAGTGCTGCACGTCCACTTCCATGAGGAATATAAGGATTTGGAGATACTTACCTTTGGGAAATACTCACCTTTGGATATATGCACCTGTGGAAATACGTGAGAGACATTTGGAAGGACTTTTTGCTGGGTTGGCCACTAGCTGCAACGTGGACTACAGTAAGGCTGGGGGAAAGTTATCTGGGCGAGTGAGAATTATGATTTTGGATGTGGAAGAGACATCCCTGAACTGTTAACCCTTAAAGAGCCACAAGAGAACAGAATTTTGTTATATTTTCGTTAATTTCCCAAGACCTATAATAAAATCCTTGTTTTGTTTGAACCTTGTCTCCTTGCACTACTTGAGCAATCCCGCTGAAAGCTGTGTAGCCTCTCGTGACGTCACAGATGGTGGAAAATACGGGCACGCTCAAGCGTTAATAGTGCATGTCAGAGGAGGATACCGAAGGTTTGATCACCCAGTTTTCCAAGTTGGCCGTAGGCTCCCCGCCCGACTGAAATGGAGGACATATTGAAAGCCCTTGTTGCTGGCCAGCAAGCCCAGATGCAAGCAAACGTGGCTCTCTTGGAGGAGCAAAAGAAAGCCAACCTTCTGAAGGCAGAGGAATTGCAGTTGCAGAGACAGAGGGTGGTCCAAAATACCCGCCCAATAAAGGCAAGTGACTTTATATCTAAGATGGGAGCTACCGATGACATTGAGGCATACCTGCATGCATTTGAGGCCACGGCCACTAGGGAAGCCTGGCCCAAGCAACAGTGGGTTGGTCTGTTAGCCCCCCTTTCTAACCGGGGAATCGCTGAATGCTGTCCGGGACCTGGGCCCTGACCAGGTTACTGACTATGATGCCCTGAAGTCTGAGATCCTCAGCAGATATGGACTCACAAAGTTTGGTATGGCCCAGCGCTTTCACAGCTGGACCTTCCAACCAGACCAACCTCCTCGGGCGCAGATGCATGAACTTGTCCGAATCGCAAGGAAATGGCTGGATCCGCAGAGGAATACAGCAGCGGCGGTGGTGGAGGCCGTTGTGGTGGATCGTTACCTACGCGCCCCTGCCTTATGAGGCAAAACGGTTCATCAGTCAACAGGCCTTGACCACGGCTGATCTGACCGTGGAAGCTGTGGAAAAGTACCAGGCCACAGCGGAGATGCTGAATGCTTCCCGAAAAGACCCCAGGAGTGCGGCCCCACCACAAATGGGAAGAACCCGTCCAAAGGACCCCAAGGTCTCGAACCCAGCCACGTCAGGACTTATCCCGGCTCCAGGGGGAGCCAGAAACCAGGCGGGTCCAAGAAGAGTACACCAGGAGGGGGAAACTCGACAGTGTTACCGGTGTGGGGAGATGGGACATATCTCCTGGCAGTGTGGGAAACCAGCCGATGAACCTATGCCCACTGCGGAGTCCTCCAGCTCAGCACCCACACACCGTTTTGCCTCGCTCTTGGGAGTCGTAGATGGCGGCCCAGATCGACCCCCCCACCTGCCCGGTAACTGTGAATCACCATGATGTGGAGGCCTTACTGGATTCTGGTAGCCGGGCCACCCTGGTGCGTAAGGATTTGGTGGGCCCAACGTGTCTGACCCCGGGGAAAGTCCTCCCAGTTTCCTGTGTCCATGGGGACACCAGAGAATACCCCATTACTGAACTTACAATGACCAGCACACGGGGAACCATACACACGACGGCGGGGTGGTTGATTCCCTCCCCGTCCCTGTCCTAATTGGACGAGACTGCCCAGCCTTTTACCCACTCTGGAGAGAGTCTCAGGAGAGGGATAACCCGAGTACCTCGGAAACGGAGAGGCAAGACTCATCCTGGGAAGGCTCCGGTGCAATCCTCCGAGTTACTCACTCCCGCCCGGGCTCTGATAGGGATGGCAGGTGCCCAGACCGACACAGAGACGGAGCTACAGAATCTGGACAAAGAACTGTCTGGTCTGAAGGGGACCGCTGAGAGGTATCGTTTGTTAAAGCAACAGTTAGACATGAAGACAGAAGAGTTAGATATCCTCCAGGCTAAACTCCAACAGAGCTCCTTCCCTAAGCAACAGGAGGAGCTGGAGAGGCTGCGCAGGACCATCGAGGAGTGTGAGGAGACCCTGCGCAGTAGTAAGGAGGTCCAGAAGAAGGCAGAGGAGAAGTACAAGGTGTTGGAGAACAAGATGAAGAATGCGGAGGCAGAGAGAGAGAAGGAACTGAAAGCTGCTCAACAGAAGCTAAACTCTGCTAAAACCAAGGCTGATGCGTTCAGTAAGAAACTCAAGGAGAGACAACAGGAGGCTGAGTCCCTGGTCCTAGAGTTGGAGGAGTTGAAGAGAGAGCAGTCTGGCAAGCACCACGGCAATGCGGACGCCCTCTCCCGGCGTGATGCCTTCTTCGCTGCCTTTACCCCGACGAGGACGTCGGTCCCGAGGAGGGGGATGTGTGATGTCACGAGAGGCTGTGTCCTGGAGGGACGTTACATCCCCCTGAGGTGGCTGCAAACCCAGACAGCTATGGCTCCATCTGCTGGTATGGTCGGGAACTCCACCCCTCTATGGCCAATCTTCCCACGCAGCTGAAACAAATGAGGAGCTGATGAGCTGAAGGTTTGGGAAGGGAAGAGACACAGTCTCCAACCTGGGCTCTCTGGAGGACAAGAGTGCTGCACGTCCACTTCCATGAGGAATATAAGGATTTGGAGATACTTACCTTTGGGAAATACTCACCTTTGGATATATGCACCTGTGGAAATACGTGAGAGACATTTGGAAGGACTTTTTGCTGGGTTGGCCACTAGCTGCAACGTGGACTACAGTAAGGCTGGGGGAAAGTTATCTGGGCGAGTGAGAATTATGATTTTGGATGTGGAAGAGACATCCCTGAACTGTTAACCCTTAAAGAGCCACAAGAGAACAGAATTTTGTTATATTTTCGTTAATTTCCCAAGACCTATAATAAAATCCTTGTTTTGTTTGAACCTTGTCTCCTTGCACTACTTGAGCAATCCCGCTGAAAGCTGTGTAGCCTCTCGTGACGTCACACTGTGTTTTTAGCCCCATGTCTTTTCAGAAATGTTTGGCCTACTACCTGGTTCGTGAAAAGGTTTAGATTGTATTTACATATTTCCTCCCCATTTTAACATTTAAATCTGGTCAGAACTGCAGTTCATTGATACTATTACTGATAAGCTCCTTTCCGTAGAGCACTAATTTGTAATAGCCTCCATGTTCAATTGTATATAGTTGTTTAAATGTGTTATGTGCCCTGAATGCAATTTCAAAAGTTTCAATTCACATTACACAAGGTGAAATGTAAGCTTTTGACAATGGAATAAATTCTGATAAAGTGGAATGGGCTGTCATTGACAGTTTTAGGAATCCATATTGACCCGGTTGGATTATTTTTTCTGCTTGGTAATCCATTACTCTGCCTAACCCTCTGGATACGTTTAGCCATGTATGATCCATGTAGCCCTTCTAAACATTTGAAAACTTTCCAAATCTAAAACTACAGCATTGTATATTATGTAAATATGAAATGATCGTAAACCATTTAAGTATTTGACATGAAATTGACCATTGTTGTAATTTTCACTGTGTTTAGAAACATTCTGTATCATTCAAATGCCTTAAAGATGTGTTTTGGATGTAGTAGTTCAAGGGCAACATTTGTACATAATGTTTAAATTGTTTGGGAATACTATTTTTCCCTTATTGGGTGTTTCTTTTGTATGAATGGTATTTCAATCAAAAGACATTTAACAAACATAAAATAAACCATTCAACTGGTCATCTGTTGTTGGATTCTTATTGAGAACTTTATTTTAACTGAGGGTATGATTATTGTCTTTTTGATTATAACCTAAGATGATCTTGAAACTGTAGTTATCACAATCAAAGTAATGTTTGCTCATGCATTGGTTATCTTTTTTTTAATGTTGACTTAATTTGAAATTTGATAGTTGGCTTATGCTTTTACACTACATTCAGTTTTTGGACATTTGAACGGGTAAAAGCAATTGTGCCATGCCCATGCTACATACACTGAGCGTACAAAACCATAAGGAACACCTTCCTAATATTACGTTACACCCCCCTTTGCCCTCAGAACAGCCTCAATTCGTCGGGGCATGGACTACAAGGTGTCGAAAGCGTTCCACGGGGATGCTGGCCCATGTTTACGCCAATGCTTCCCACAGTTGTGTCAAGTTGGCTGGATGTCCTTTGGGTGGTGGACCATTCTTGATACACACGGGAAACTGTTGAGTGGAAAAACCCAGCAGAGTTGCAGTTCTTGATATACTCAAACCTACTACCATACCCCGTTCAAAGGCACTTAAATATTTTGTCTTGCCCGTTCACCCTCTGAATGGCACACATACACAATCCATGTCTCAATTGTCTCAGGGCTTAAAAATCATCCTTTAACCTGTCTCCTCTCCTTCATCTACGCTGATTGAAGTGTATTTAACAAGTGACCTCAATAAGGGATCATAGCTTTCACCTAGTCAGTCTGTTGTGGAAAGAGTAGGTGTTCCTAATGTTTTGTACACTCAGTGTAGATTTTGTGTCCATCCATACATGTCTAATCAGTGATTGTGACAAATGTTGTGTTTGTAACATTATTCAAACAGAGGCAATCGGCAGTTGCTACGTCCATTTTTGGACTTATAAATTAATGATACAGTGCCTTCAGAAAGTATTCATACTCTGATTTATTCTCCATTTTGTTGTTACAGCCTGTATTCAAAATGGATTAAATAGATTTTTTTTTCTCACCCATAATGACAGTGAAAACATGTTTTTAGAAATGTTTGCCAATTTTATTGAAAATGAAATACAGATCATTTACATAAGTATTCACAGCCTTGAGTCTATACTTTGTAGAAGCACCTGTGGCAGCAATTACTGCTGAGTTTTTCTGGGGACATCTAAGAACTTTCCACTCCTGAATTGTGCAGCGTTTGCCCATTATTATTTTAAAAAGTCTTTAAGAGCTGTCAAATTGGTTGTTTATCATTGCTCGACAACCATTTTCAGGTCTTGCCATAGATTTTCAAGTAGATTTAAGTCAAAACTGTAACTAGGCAACTCCGGGACATTAACTGTCTTCTTGGTAAACAACTCCAGTGTAGATTTGGCCATGTGTTTTAGGTTATTGTCCTGCTGAAAGGTGAATTCATCTCCCAGGGCCTGGTGGAAAGCAGACTGAACCAGGTTTTCCTCTAGGATTTTGCCTGTGCTTAGCTCCATTCCGTTAATTTTTTATCCTGAAAAACTCCCCAGTCCTTAACGATTACAAGCATACCCATAACATGATGCAGCCACCACTATGCTTGAAAATATGGAGAGTGGTACTCATTTGTCCCAAACATAACACTTTGTATTCAGGACAAAACGTTAATTCACTTTGCCACATTTTTTGCAGTATTATTATTATTATTTATTTTTTCACCTTTATTTAACCAGGTAAGCCAGTTGAGAACAAGTTCTCATTTACAACTGCGACCTGGCCAAGATAAAGCAAAGCAGTGCGATTTAAAAATAACAACAGAGTTACATATGGAATAAACAAAACGTACAGTCAATAACACAATAGAACATCTATATGCAGTGTGTGGAAATGTAGTAAGTTATGGAAGTAAAGCAATAAATAGGCCATAGTGCAAAATAATTACAATTTAGTATTAACACTGGAGTGATAGATGTGCAGAAGATGATGTGCAAATAAAGATACTGGGGTGCAAAGAAGCAAAAATAAATAACAATATAGGGATGAGGTAGTTGGGTGGGCTAATTAGAGATGGGCTGTGTACAGGTGCAGTGATCGGTAAGCTGCTCTGACAACTGATGCTTAAAGATAGTGAGGGAGATAAGTGTCTCCAGCTTCAGAGATTTTTGCAGTTCGTTCCAGTCATTTGCAGCAGAGAACTGGAAGGAATGGCGGCCAAAGGAGGTGTTGGCTTTGGGGATGACCAGTGAGATATACCGGCTGTAGCGCATACTACGGGTGGGTGTTGCTATGGTGACCAATGAGCTAAGATAAGGCGGGGATTTGCCTAGAAGAGATTTATAGATTACCTGGAGCCAGTGGGTTTGGCGACGAATATGTAGTGAGGGTCAGCCAACGAAAGCGCACAGGTCACAATGGTGGGTAGTATATGGGGCTTTGGTGACAAAACGGATGGCACTGTGATAGACTACATCCAATTTGCTGAGTAGAGTGTTGGAAGCTATTTTGTAAATGACATCGCCTTGTTACGAACAGGATGCATGTTTTGGAATATTTTTATTCTGTACAGGCTTCCTTCATTTCACTCTGTTATTTAGGTTAGTATAGTGGAGTAACTACAATGTTGATCCATCCTTAGTTTTCTCCTATTACAGCAATTAACCTCTTAAGGATCGGAAAGTTTTTTTCAATTTTCGCCTAGAATGACATACCCAAATCTAACTGCCTGTAGCTCAGGACCTGAAGCAAGGATATGCATATTCTTGATACCATTTGAAAGAAAACACTTTGAAGTTTGTGGAAATGTGAAATTAATGTAGGAGAATATAACACATTAGATCTGGTAAAAGATAATACAAACCAAAAAACAGGCATTATTTTTTAGATTTTTGTTTGAAATGCAAGAGAAAGGCCACAATATAATATTGCAGTTTAGGCGCAATTTAGATTTTGGCAGTGTGTGTGCAAAGTTTCAGATTGATCCAGTGAAGCATTGCAATGCTGGACTATTTTGTATCAAGTCTGCCCAAATGTGCCGAATTGGTCAATTGATACATTTTCAAGTACATAACTATAGAGAACATACAAAAAGGATATGGTAATACAAAATGTAAGTTTACACACTCCCAGGAATGTCTTACATGATGGATCATTAGCTTATACACTAACTTCACACATCTAGATGGCCGGGCGGGGTGGGTGTGGAGCCAGAGACAGCAAGGGTTCAAACTGTAGAACCCAGTTTCTACATTTGAATATAAAAAATGATTTTATCAAACAAAACTATGCTACATTTTAACTCCGTACCCTCAGGATGACAAATCAGAGCAAGATTACTGAATGTAAGTACATTATTTACCTTCAGAGGTGAATGTATCAAACCAGTTGCCGTGATAATTTTGTTGTTGTTGTGCACTCTCATCAAACAATAGCATGTTATTTTTTCACTGTAATAGCTACTGTAAATTGGACAGTGCAGTTAGATTAACAAGAATACAGTGGGGGAAAAAAGTATTTAGTCAGCCACCAATTGTGCAAGTTCTCCCACTTAAAAAGATGAGAGAGGCCTGTAATTTTCATCATAGGTACACGTCAACGATGACAGACAAAATGAGAAAAAAAATCCAGAAAATCACATTGTAGGATTTTTAATGAATTTATTTGCAAATTATGGTGGAAAATAAGTATTTGGTCAATAACAAAAGTTTCTCAATACTTTGTTATATACCCTTTGTTGGCAATGACACAGGTCAAACATTTTCTGTAAGTCTTCACAAGGTTTTCACACACTGTTGCTGGTATTTTGGCCCATTCCTCCATGCAGATCTCCTCTAGAGCAGTGATGTTTTGGGGCTGTCGCTGGGCAACACGGACTTTCAACTCCCTCCAAAGATTTTCTATGGGGTTGAGATCTGGAGACTGGCTAGGCCACTCCAGGACCTTGAAATGCTTCTTACGAAGCCACTCCTTCGTTGCCCGGGCGGTGTGTTTGGGATCATTGTCATGCTGAAAGACCCAGCCACGTTTCATCTTCAATGCCCTTGCTGATGGAAGGAGGTTTTCACTCAAAATCTCACGATACATGGCCCCATTCATTCTTTCCTTTACACGGATCAGTCGTCCTGGTCCCTTTGCAGAAAAACAGCCCCAAAGCATGATGTTTCCACCCCCATGCTTCACAGTAGGTATGGTGTTCTTTGGATGCAACTCAGCATTCTTTGTCCTCCAAACACGACGAGTTGAGTTTTTACCAAAAAGTTCTATTTTGGTTTCATCTGACCATATGACATTCTCCCAATCCTCTTCTGGATCATCCAAATGCACTCTAGCAAACTTCAGACGGGCCTGGACATGTACTGGCTTAAGCAGGGGGACACGTCTGGCACTGCAGGATTTGAGTCCCTGGCGGCGTAGTGTGTTACTGATGGTAGGCTTTGTTACTTTGGTCCCAGCTCTCTGCAGGTCATTCACTAGGTCCCCCCGTGTGGTTCTGGGATTTTTGCTCACCGTTCTTGTGATCATTTTGACCCCACGGGGTGAGATCTTGCGTGGAGCCCCAGATCGAGGGAGATTATCAGTGGTCTTGTATGTCTTCCATTTCCTAATAATTGCTCTCACAGTTGATTTCTTCAAACCAAGCTGCTTACCTATTGCAGATTCAGTCTTCCCAGCCTGGTGCAGGTCTACAATTTTGTTTCTGGTGTCCTTTGACAGCTCTTTGGTCTTGGCCATAGTGGAGTTTGGAGTGTGACTGTTTGAGGTTGTGGACAGGTGTCTTTTATACTGATAACATGTTCAGACAGGTGCCATTAATACAGGTAACGAGTGGAGGACAGAGGAGCCTCTTAAAGAAGAAGATACAGGTCTGTGAGAGCCAGAAATCTTGCTTGTTTGTAGGTGACCAAATACGTATTTTCCACCATAATTTGCAAATAAATTCATTAAAAATCCTACAATGTGATTTTCTGGATTTCTTTCCATCAATTTGTCTGTCATAGTTGACGTGTACCTATGATGAAAATTACAGGCCTCTCTCATCTTTTTAAGTGGGAGAACTTGCACAATTGGTGGCTGACTAAATACTTTTTTCCCCCACTGTAATAGGTTTCTGCCCATATAAGACATGTCTATGTTCTGGAAAGTTTGCTGTTACCTACAACAGTCATGCTAATCACATTAGCGCACGTTAGGTCAACCATCCCGTATACGGGACACCGATCCCGTAGAGGTTAAACTCTGTAACTGTTTTAAAGTCACCTTTGGCCTCATGGTGAAATCCCTGAGCTGTTTCCTTCCTCTCCGGCAACTGAGTTAGGAAGGACACCTGTATCGTTGTAGTGACTGGGTGTATTGATACACCATCCAACGTGTAATTAATAACTTCACCATGCTCAAAGGGAAATTCAATGTTTCTCTCAATTTGTCCACATATTAGTTTACATTCCTGTTAGTGAGCATTTCTCCTTTGCCAAGATAATCCATCCATCTGACATATCAAGAAGCATGATAATTACACAGGTAACCCTTGTGCTGGGGACAATAAAAGGGCACTCTAAAATGTGAAGTTTTGTCACACAACACAATGCCACAGATGTCTCAAGTTTTGAGGGTGTGTGTAATTGGCATGCTGACTGCAGGAATTTCCACCAGAGCTGTTGCCAGAGAATGTAATGTTAATTTATCTACCATAAGCCGCCTCCAACGTTGCTTTAGAGAATTTGGCAGTACGTCCAACCGGCCTCACAACCGCAGAACAGGTGTAACCACGCCAGCCCAGGATCTCCACATCCGGCTTCTTCACCTGCGGGATCATCTGAGACCAGCCTCCCGGACAGCTGATGAAACTGAGAAGTATTTCTGTCTGTAGAAAACCCTTTTGAGGGAAAAACTCATTCTGATTGGCTGGGCTGGCTCCCTAGTGGGTGGGCCTATGCCCTCTCAGGCCCACCCATGGCTGCACCCCTGCCCAGTCGTGAAATCCATAGCTTCGGGCCTTATGAATTTATTTCAATTGACTGATTTCCTTATATGAACTGTAACTCTGTAAAATTGTTGCATGTTGCGTTTATATTTTTGTTCAGTATTTATGTGTGTGTATATATATATATTCCTGTATTATATACATGTATTCTGACTGGAGAGTAAATAATAATCAAATAAAGACCAGAAAAGAAGACCCCATCTGCTTAACAGGTGAGTTGGGATACAGCTTCCATTGCGTTGGCAATCTTTAGCTATAACCATTCAGAGAACAATATCCTTCATATCTTTGCCTATTTTAAACGGCAGTAAAAACATCTCAATAGTAAATATAAAGTACTCCAGTTTCGATGGTATAATGTGCAGGGATTACATTTCTCAGTATATTGTTGATTTGAGTCGCCATCAAACTGAAGTACAAAAAGTAGGCTATAGAATAAAGTTATAGAGGCTTATATTAAGCGCCGTTTTTGGCCTGAATAATTATTTACAGTTCCCATCAGTATGCCATTATGAGTTTGGGTTTAGCCCTCTGACTCCGAGTCTCTAGTGGGCGGAATGTTCTAAGATTACAGCAGTCTGCTACCCAGTTCGTTGGGAGGAATTAGAAAAAAACGCCCCCAGAGCGACTGGTTACGTTCCAGTCCGTTTTTAACGTAACCATAACCGATGAAAAATAACGTGTGCGCGCGACTGGTGACGAAGACCACCTGGAACGCACCCCTCTTTTCTACAGCTGTGTAGCAGCACACATCAACGGAATGCACGACCCGAAAAGCAGCGTGGCTACAAATAATACGTCTAAAATATGCAAATTAATCGATACTGAACCAAAGTAGCCTTGGATGACACAAAATACTGTAATAAACGATAATTACTGATGGTAAGTTTACTAAATATATTGTCGTTTTCATTGAACGACGAGAACATTTCAGAATGACATACATAAATTGTGCTTTCTAACGTTAGCATTTTTCCACAACTTGACAATATGTTCATTTGTCCTGTTATGAGTAATAAGCGAAACTTTCACAATCATCTGGAAGAATTGTATTGAAAGATGTCGGGTCACATTAACGTTACCTAACCACATTATGGTGTGTTGTTAGCAAGGCTAGCTAGTTGGCAAGCTAGCTGGCTTTTGTTCACTAACGCTTTCTTGGACATCGTCAATGCATGTTTTTTTTTTGCTAGGTAATTTTGTTCTCAACTACACACGGCACATACAGACGTTTTTGTTAGCTAGCTATAGTTTAAAAGCAGTAGTTGGATCACTAATTTCTGGAACTAGTCAGCGAATGTAATGGTGGATTGTGTGGCTAACGTTAGCTGGCTACGTCTGCTATCGTCGAATTGAAAATGCGCTACAGAAAGCTCGTGGGATTTCTAAACGTGTATAGCTGCTTAGTTTGATTGGTAGGTATGTACTCTCCAAACACTTACCTAATTAGCTAGTTTACTAATTATTTTCATTAGACATGTCATGGATTATTATAAAGCTATAGATAACCCACCAATATGGCGTGAAGCGCTGATTTGCTACAACAACAAATGTTATTGCAATCATGCATGTTTTCTTTTAGCGCGCTCTTGTCATCAGGTGCATAATTTTAGGGAAGTCGATACATTTTACTAGATTGTGTTATGTAATGAAGACATGTTGATGTGCAGTAAATCAGATACATATGGTTTATTTCTTGATATCAGGGCCCTGCGTTTTTCTTGACTTCTGTATAAATATCTTAAAATAATGCTTTATCCCTACACCATTGCTCCATGTAGCCAATAACTTCTACCCCCCTAACACCTGAAATCCACCTAGCATGAAATAACCGAGCCCCATTCATTTTAAATGAAAGGAAGCAAAGTGGGCGGGGACCGTTGGCGAAATTTCCAAGAAGGGCCCGCAATTCCGGGAGCATCTGCAGGAATCCCTCTTTATACTTCTATTGGTCAATTTTTAAGCTGGGGGGGGGCTCCTCCAGTACAGTAGGTGGTTGTAATACACAATAGCATCCAACAGCCGATAAACCCCACAGAAGAAGGGCCGGGGGCGACAACGGTAGCTAGCTAGCCGTATACTGGTAGACCGTGTCCTTCGCCCCCGCCTGTCGGGCACTGTTTTTCCACAGTTATGTTAGCGAGGGCAGGTATTTGGCACGCGGGAGCGAAGGACACTGTGTTAGCTAGCTAGTAAGGAGGACTCTGGTGCGCAGCAGGAAGCTAGCTAGCACACGGTGGCGCTAAGTAGCATACGGCAGGGGGAGACACCATTAGACTGCCCTTTGCCCCCGTCTGTCGGGCACTGTTTTCCCGCAGTTATGTTAACGACGGTGAGGGAAGCTAGTAAGGAGGACTCCGGTACATAGCAGTCTGGAGTGAAAAACTCAGATAATACTTTTATTTCCCTTTTGAACCACATTCAAAAGTGTCACACAAGCATGAAGCAGTGTTGCCAACTCCTCAGTAAGGAAAGTACCTATTGGCTGTCCTAAAAGACGTCATCACATAATTTGCATTATTGGCCATGTGCATGTAATTGTGAATAACGTCGTGGGAGAGACAAAAAGTGAGTAAAAAACACTCTACATTTACATCAGCCAGCGGCGGCTTCCCGCATGCGCGATTCATTTGCAGTCTGGACGCGGAGCGGGGAACATCTCCTGCTCTGACTGCAGCTGGGAGGGACTGCTGCGCGATGACTGGGCTGCCTGTGAGTGCTTTGGGACGTGGGTGGGGCCCACGGCGGGTGGGGGTGGGGCCCACGGCAGCACCCGCTGCTCGTTGAGAAGAGTAAGAACGATACGTGCTTTCACGTCAGTCTCCAAGTCTCCAATAACACCAGAAAAAGTCGCTAGATTTGTCGCTAGTTGCTTTTTTAAAAAATGTGTCGCTAGAGGGGTCTGAAACGCGCTAAATATAGCAACAAAGTCACTAAGTTGGCAACACTGGCATGAAGATGTCTTTCTCGAGGAGGGGGTGTTCATGCAGGAACCAATGGGATGCGAGGGGGCGGACGTTCCTGCAGCTGCGGGAGGACATTTCATGAGTATTGGCATAGAACATCTGGAGTGATAAGTTGAGCCTTCTTGAGTGCATGACATCACTCTGAGCCCTTACAAAACATGGCAGACAATTTCTCTCACCTCGGATCTGAAATCAGTAGTAACCACCAATTTCAATGAATGTTAACATAAAATGTAAATACAAATCTGACATTCCCACGCCCCAATAACGAGGAGGGCTTGCTAGCTTGCTACAGTATTTGATTCATATAATCCGTTTTCTTCTGAAACAGCTCAGCTAGCTAGCGAAGTGCTAATTTGCGACGCCAGTGAGCTAACGTTAGCTATACTCGGGAGCTTATGGGGACAGGCGCTTCAGGAGCCAGTGGGTTAGATGCGTTTCCACCAGTGGAGGCTGGTGGGAGGAGCTATAGGAGGACGGGCCCAATGTAATGGCTGGAATGGAATCAATGGAACAGAGTCAAACGTGGTTTCCATATATTTGATGTTTGAAACTGTTCCATTAATGCCATTCCAGCCATTACAATGAGCCCGTCCTCCTATAGCTCCTCCCACCAGCCTCCTCTGGTTTCCATCATGGGCAATAACTGGCTACTAGTTTGTTTTCAGCCAAATATGTTCAACTCATAGCTAGTTTATCCAGTAACCACTTCATTTAGAAGGATAGCTAGTATGCTAACTCACACTGGCCATGCAGTAGCCAACTTGTGACGCCAAAAGACACAGCTATCTCGACTTGGGAGCTCATGGCAGAGATATTAGAGATAGTAATCCCATTGGGCAATGAGTGGAGGAACTTATAATGGTGCTTTCAAGATAACTGGGAACTCTGAAGAAGAAGAAGAAAAACGGTCAAATCGTAGTGATCTTCAGGTCGGAAAGTCTGCTCTAGAAAGAGGCCTGAGTTTCCAACTTGGAATTCCGAGTTGGATGAAAGTTAATGTTTTTTCCCAGTCGGCGCTAGTTTTTTTTGGGGGGGGGGAGTTCCCAGTTGTCTTGAATTCGGCATAACTCTTCACCCAGCAGACTGTTGACCAATCGCGTTCATGTTGTCATGCTGCGTCACGCAGTTGCTAAGCTAATCGTCATGCAATCCCTTCTCAAAGTCAGGGTGCGAGTTGAGAAACCTGCTTATTTTCCTCGAAAGTATGTAATGTCACGATTCCCAAAGCTATACGATATTACTGAGCACAAGTTAATTATTTAACATATTGGAAAATATTTGTAATGTTGTACTTCTTGTTGAAGAAATTCATGCTAATTTATTCCCATTCACTTCTTGAAGGAGAGTCCTCCTTGTCCCAGAATCGTCCAGAATGCCCCGCATTGACGCATGAGCAACGTACTCAATGTGCGGTAATATGATTCCATCTCTTCAAAAGTGTATCTGCTCATGGCACACAGGCTACATTAGCCAACTGGTTAGACATGATTACACCACGGGCAACAATAACTGGCAATTAGTTTGCTTTAAGACACTGACCAGCGCATTTAGGAGCATAACTAATTACTGAAATATAGCTGGGTTTCCGTTAGCAGGTAAATGCCAGCTTTTGGCTAAAAATAAAAACGATATAAATTCTCAGCCAAATTGTCCTGAAAAATATTTTAAAATCCATTGCTAAATAATGCTTTTTATTCATTGATGTAAATACCAGTCGATGTGCTCAAACTTCAAAGGCAAATATACATAGGCTAATGAATCCTCAAGCTGCTGGGACATTAGTGTCAGTGCGTGTTTCTATATTTACTCACGTTAAAAACGCGTGGTCCTCAAGCAATGTTCCCTCAATTTTTTTGTCACACATCTCCTTCGCATAGAGTTGATCAGGCTGTTGATTGTGGCCTGTGGAATGTTGTCCCACTCCTCTTCAATGGCTGTGCGAAGTTGCTGGATGTTGGTGGGAACTGGAACACGCTGTCGTACGCGTCGATCCAGAGCATTCCAAACATGCTCAATGGGTGACATGTCTGGTCAGTACAGTGAGGGGAAAAAAGTATTTGATCCCCTGCTGATTTTGTACGTTTGCTCACTGACAAAGAAATTATCAGTCTATAATTTTAATGGTAGGTTTATTTGAACAGTGAGAGACAGAATAACAACAACAAAATCCAGAAAAACGCATGTAAAAAATGTTATAAATTGATTTGCATTTTAATGAGGGAAATAAGTATTTGACCCCTTCTCAATCAGAAAGATTTCTGGCTCCCAGGTGTCTTTTATACAGGTAACGAGCTGAGATTAGGAGCACACTCTTAAAGGGAGTGCTCCTAATCTCAGCTTGTTACCTGTATTAAAGACACCTGTCCACAGAAGCAATCAATCAATCAGATTCCAAACTCTCCACCATGGCCAAGACCAAAGAGCTCTCCAAGGATGTCAGGGACAAGATTGTAGACCTACACAAGGCTGGAATGGACTACAAGACCATCGCCAAGCAGCTTGGTGAGAAGGTGACAACAGTTGGTGCGATTATTCGCAAATGGAAGAAACACAAAAGAACTGTCAATCTCCCTCGACCTGGGGCTCCATGCAAGATCTCACCTCGTGGAGTTGCAATGATCATGAGAACGATGAGGAATCAGCCCAGAACTACACGGGAGGATCTTGTCAATGATCTCAAGGCAGCTGGGACCATAGTCACCAAGAAAACAAGGTCCCCCTGCTCAAGAAAGCACATATACAGGGCCATCTGAGGTTTGCCAATGAACATCTGAATGATTCAGAGGAGATCTGGGTGAAAGTGTTGTGGTCAGATGAGACCAAAATGGAGCTCTTTGGCATCAACTCAACTCGCCGTGTTTGGAGGAGGAGGAATGCTGCCTATGACCCCAAGAACACCATCCCCACCGTCAAACATGGAGGTGGAAACATTATGCTTTGGGGGTGTTTTTCTGCTAAGGGGACAGGACAACTTCACCGCATCAAAGGGACGATGGACGGGGCCATGTACCGTCAAATCTTGGGTGAGAACCTCCTTCCCTCAGCCAGGGCATTGAAAATGGGTCGTGGATGGGTATTCCAGCATGACAATGACCCAAAACACACGGCCAAGGCAACAAAGGAGTGGCTCAAGAAGAAGCACATTAAGGTCCTGGAGTGGCCTAGCCAGTCTCCAGACCTTAATCCCATAGAAAATCTGTGGAGGGAGCTGAAGGTTTGAGTTGCCAAACGTCAGCCTCGAAACCTTAATGACTTGGAGAAGATCTGCAAAGAAGAGTGGGACAAAATCCCTCCTGAGATGTGTGCAAACCTGGTGGCCAACTACAAGAAACGTCTGACCTCTGTGATTGCCAACAAGGGTTTTGCCACCAAGTACTAAGTAATGTTTTGCAGAGGGGTCAAATACTTATTTCCCTCATTAAAATGCAAATCAATTTATAACATTTTTTACATGGGTTTTTCTGGATTTTTTTGTCTCTCACTGTTCAAATAAACCTACCATTTAAAATTATAGACTGATAATTTCTTTGTCAGTGGGCAAACGTACAAAATCAGCAGGGGATCAAATACTTTTTGCCCTCCCTGTATGTAGGCCATGGAAGAACTGGGACAATTTCAGCTTCCAGGAATTGTGTACAGATCCTTGCGACATGGGGCCGTGCTTTATCATGCTAAAACCTGAGGTGATGGCGGCGGATGAATGGCACGACAATGGGCCTCAGGATGTCATAACCAGTGGTGGAAAAAGTACCCAATTGTCATACTTGAGTAAAAGTAAAGAAACCGTAATAGAAAATGACTTGAGGAACAGTGAAAGTCACCCAGTAAAATCCTACTTAAAAGTTTTGGTTTTAAATATACTTACGTATCAAAAATAAAAGTATATATCATTTCAAATTCCTCATATTAAGCAAGCAAGACGGCACAATTGTCTTGTTTTATTTTATTTACAGATAGCCAGTGGCACACTCCAACACTCAGACATAATTTACAAACAAAGCATTTGTGTTTAGTGAGTCCGCCAGATCCAGATACATTTTTTATGCTTAGCAGGACAGAAAATGTAAGGATTACTTTTGGTTGTCACAGAAAATGTATGGAGTAAAAAGTACATTATTTTCTTTTGGAATGTAGTGAAGTAAAAGTTGTCAAAAATATAAAAAGTAATGTACAGATACCCCAAAATACTTTAAAGCACTCCTTACGTAGTTTTTTTTACATAAGTACTTCACACCACTGCTCGTAACGGTATCTCTGTGCATTCAAAATGCCATCGATAAAATGCAATTGTGTTCGTTGTCCGTAGCTTATGCCTGCCCATATCATAACCCCACCGCTACCATGGGGCACTCTGTTCACAACGTTGACATCAGCAAACGGCTCGCCCACACAACACCATACACGCTGTCTGCCATCTGCCCAGTACAATTGAAACCGGGTTTCATCCATGAAGAGCACAATTCTCCAGCATGCCAGTGACCATCGCAGGTAAGCATTTGCTTACTGAAGTCTGTTACAACGCCGAACTTCAGTCAGGTCAAGACCCTGGTGAGGACAACAAGCACGCAGATGAGGTTTCCTGAGACGGTGTCTGACAGTTTGTGCAGAAATTCTTCAGTTGTGCAAACCCATAGTTTCATCATCCCTCCGGGTGGCTGGTCTCAAGACGATTCCGCAGGTGAAGAAGCCGGATGTGGAGGTCCTGGGCTGGTTACACGTGGTCTGCGGTTGTGAAGCTGGTTGGACGTACTGCCAAATTCTCTAAAATGATGTTGGAGGCGGCTTATGGGAGAGCAATGAACATTACATTTTCTGGCAACAGCTCTGGTGGACATTCCTGCAGTCAGCATGTCAATTACATGCTCCCTCAAATCTTGAGACATCTGTGGCATTGTGTTGTGACAAAACAGAACATTTTAGTGGCCTTTTATTGTCCCCAGCACAAGGTGCACTAGTGTAATGATCATGCAGTTTTTTTTTTTTTACCTTTATTTAACCAGGTAAGCCAGTTGAGAACAAGTTCTCATTTACAACTGTGACCTGGCCAAGATAACGCAAAGCAGTGCGATTAAAAACAACAACACAGCGTTACATATAGTTTTAGTACATTTAGTTTTACTAGTGTTTAAGAGCAGTTGGAGGCTACGGAAGGAGTGTTGTATGGCGTTGAAGCTCATTTGGAGGTTTGTTAACACAGTGTCCAATGAAGGGCCAGATGTATACAAAATGGTGTCGTCTGCGTAGAGGTGGATCCGAGCGTCACCAGCAGCAAGAGCGACATCATTGATATACACAGAGAATGGAGTCGGTCTGAGAATTGAACCCTGTGGCACCCCCATAGACTGCCAGAGGTCCAGACAACAGGCCCTCCGATTTGACACATTGAACTCTATCTGAGAAGTAGTTGGTGAACCAGGCGAGGCAGTCATTTGAGAAACCAAGGCTATTTAGTCTGCCAATAAGAATGCGGTGGTTGAAAGAGTCGAAAGCCTTGGCCAGGTCGATGAAGACGGCTGCGCAGTACTGTGTATTATCGATCGCGGTTATAATATCGTTTAGGACCTTGAGCGTGGCTGAGGTGCACCCATGACCAGCTCGGAAACCAGATTGCATAGCGGAGAAGAGTGGGATTCGAAATGGTCGGTGATCTGTTTGTTAACTTGGCTTTCAAATACTTTCGAAGGGCAGGGCAGGATGGATATAGGTCTGTAACAGTTTGGATCTAGAGTGTCACCCCCTTTGAAGAGGGGGATGACCGCGTCAGCTTTCCAATCTCTGGGGATCTCAGACGTTACGAAAGAGATGTTGAACAGGCTAGTAATAGGGGTTGCGACAATTTTTGGCGGCTAATTTTAGAAAGAAAGGATCCAGATTGTTCAGCTCTTTCAGAACATCAGCTGTCTGAATTTGTGTGAAGGAGAGGCGGGGGGAATGGGCAAGTTGTAGCGGAGGGTGCAGAGCTGGTGGCCGGGGTAGTGGTAGCCAGGTGGAAAGCATGGCCAGCCGTAGCAAAATGCTTGTTGAAATTCTCGATTTATTGTAGATTTATCGGTCGTGACAGTGTTTCCTAGCCTCAGTGCAATGGGTAGCTGGGAGGAGGTGCTTTTATTCTCCATGGACTTTACAGTGTCCTGTAGCAAACTTTTTGGAGTTAGTGCTACAGGATGCAAATTTCTGTTTGAAAAAGCTAGCCTTTGCTTTCCTAACTGATTGTGTATATTGGTTCCTGACTTCCCTGAAAAGTTGCATATCGCGGGGGCTGTTCGATGCTAATGCAGTATGCCACAGGATGTTTTTGTGCTGGTCAAGGGCAGTCAAGTCTGAGGAGAACCAGTTTAATCAGCTTCTTGATTTGCCACACCTGTCAGGTGGATGGATTAATTTGGCAAAGGAGAAATGCTCACTAACAGGGATGTAAACAAATTTGTGCACAACATTTGAGAGAAATAAGCTTTTTGTGCATATGGACATTTTATTGTATCTTTTATTTCAGCTCATGAAACATGGAACCAACACTTTACATTTTTATTCAGTGTAATTTGAGCTTTGTTAACAAGTGCTTTCATAAATGCATGGCGCGGGCCTTGTTACGTAAATCAACCTGCTACGAAAATCTAATCTGACGTTAATTTGACAAAAGCTGGATCCCTTTCAGCCATAACCGGCTGGTGTTCGTAGACGGCCATGTTTTATTTATTAGGCCTAATTAAAATGTTACTGCCTAGGCGAAATTAAATTAGAGGCTTAGATTGTATTTGAAAACAGCTGTGTTTTATTTATTAATGAACATTTTCATACAAATAGGTAGTTAGCAAATTGTCTTATACAAATATAATATTTTGAAATGGTATTCCTGTGTAGGCTTCTTGGCTAAATGTTTTTTTCTTAAATGATTTTCATTTATGATTTATAGTAGGGATGAAGACGCAGCGGGCTATGTTTTGCTTTTCATGTTGGTATAAGAACATTGTTCTACTTTTATATTACAATTTTACAGGCTAATTTCTATTGTTAAGATGAATTACAATAATCTAAATGTGATTTTGAACACCGTGGGTGGACGCCCTAATGCGTGCATATGGATGTCCGGTACATTTCTCAAATGTCCACATTTTCCTAACAGAAACCTTGTCGTGGATGCATGTCCTATTCTTTTGAGTTAACTTGCTCATATCAAGCAACACGTAGCAGACCGTTTGTGGGAAGGTAATAAGAGAATGATCGGACAGTGAAACTAAAATCGATTGGTAGCTAGCTGGTGAGGATTTCATTTATTACCAGCTAAAGTAGCTTTTCCCAAATTGTTCGGTTGGCGCTAACTGCTCATGCCAGTGGCACGAGCTAGCTAAACAGACAGCGCTGTAGAGCATCTGTGTTACCTCACGCACTCAAGAAGGCTCAACCAATCACCCAATGGGTTCTGTGTCGAATCATGAATATTCACGAAATTACCCCCACCTTCCTACGGAAGGAAATTTTGTGGACCGTTGGGCGACGCGAGCATGCGCGAGGGAGCGTGAAAAGGGCGGGGGCGGGACCGAAGTTGGGGAAACTGAACTTTATGCAAATACTCTGACGTCCCAATGCTTTTGACCAATTGAAGCGCCACAAGGTCCTTTTAAAGGAAAACAGTTTTTTAGGAAAACCAATAGTGTGATTGCGGCCCGTAATTCGTGGTGTTCTTGCATAATTAATGTGCTATGTTTTAGCTTAAATGTATTTGTAATCATTAATGTGCTATGTTTTAGCTTACATTTATTTTTTATCTGATGTGTTGGATAGCAGCTGTAACGGATACCAGCCACCCCACCCCTCTTTTATCAAAGCTGTAATGAAGTGATGTAATAAATTAACAGACACCCTCACCATAACGTTAACAGGACTGCGGGAAAGCAGTGCTCGGCAGGCGGGGCGAAGGACACTGTCTACCGGTGTCCCAGCTAGCTAGTGGTCTCGCCCCCACCTGTGTACCGGAGTCCTTGCTTAAAAATTGACCAATAGAGGTATAAAGAGGGGTTCCTGCAGATGTAGGAATGCCCACGTGCAGGAACGCCCAGAATTGCGGGCTGCAATCACACCCTTCTCAGTAAAACCGGCAACTACTTGCAATTCTACACATTTTGACATTGGGCAGAGAGAAAGGTGTGCAGTTTTAAAGCCAATTTCCTGCAATTCTACACTTTTTTTCCCCATGGGGCAGAGAGTTTGTTTTGCAGTTTTATAGGTAATCTCATGCTATTCTACAGGTTTTGCCTTGAGGTTGAGAATTTTGTAGTTTAAAAGCTACTTTTCTGTCATTCTAAATATTTTTTTGGGGGAGCCTCGCAGGGGTGCGTCCTACGCCACTGATCCAGTCTATACATGAATCATATCTATTAATCACTTGAAATTAAAGTTGCACTCCAGTTTCCTTTTCACCTAAGTTATTACCTGATTTACTGAACAAAAGGCTCATCTCAATAGGTGGCCCAGGTATCCTCATGACATCAGTGTAGCTGAAGTGTTATTGTGTGGATCTATATTCATTATATAATCATTGCTGAGATTGTGGAGGAGCATATTGAATTACAGATAAGAATGTAGGCTAGGTCATTTGGTCAATAGTTTCAGAAATGAGGTGTATATACTGTATCTGTAAACTTTATTTAGCTTGGATTGAGTTTGGAGATTTACTAATTTTACACACTTTGAGGAGATAATTTGATCATATATTCTTGACATGTGTTTTCTTCTTCATTTTTCAGGAAACTGACAACCCAAGATCAGCCAGTTGAGGACACCTGAGCCCCCCTTTGTACTGTGACTGTCTTGTACCACAATGCTTGGCCTTCAGGGAAGCACCTCATCCCCTAAAATGTATCGCTGTGTGGCTTGTTCAGCCACCTTTACTGGATTGGCATCCTTGTTGGTGCACCAAGCTTCTCATGCAGTTCAATATGACAAGCAACCACCACTATCTGAGAAGCAGCCTCTCTGCACTCACTGTGGTGAAGTGTTTTCAAACAATGAGCTCCTAGACCAGCACTGCTGCAAAGCACTACCTGAGACCCCGGCTCCCTCTCTTTTTATCTGTGATTGTGGGGATGAGTTTCAGAACTTTAATGAAATGCTTGAGCATAAAAGATCTCATGTCTCAACCCCCCAGCAGCAGACCCAGGAGACTGATGCCAGATATTCGAGCCAAGGAGAATGCAGTCTGATTGAACCTGCCCAACCAGTCTCCCCTCAGCCAACCCTTAGCCAAACCATTTTGGGCCTCAGTCCCCCCTCTCATTCCTCACCCCTATCTCCTGTCATACCTAGTTCAATTCTCCCACCGCTTAATAGCACATTCACCGTTCCTGAAGTCTATACAAATAAGGGATTTATTGCCCTAACCAGACCTCCAGGCCCAAGTGAGCAAGAATTACAGCCTGAAGGGCTTGACCAACCTGAGAACATCTCTACTGCACAGGAACCCTCAGCACAATCCGTCCAGGATGAGTCTCCTGAGGATACAGACTGTCCCGTCACAAGCAGCGTAGCTTCAGAAGATGCCGGCGCACCTAAGAATAAGACAATAATGAAGATGATAGCAAATGCCTACATGAAACGTTTTCAACCTGCTCAACACTACCCATTAAGACACAAGAGACATGTGGTCCCCAAAAGAGAGCTTATACCAGTGGAGGTAACCACAGAATCCAAACAAACAGCAGCATCCACAGCAGGGCCAACTATTGGCCAGTTACGACACCTGCTTACAAAGTCTGGTGCAAAGACAATAACCCGTCCATCTAGCAGTAGTGGTATCATATCTTTGACTCAGACCTTCTGCCCTGTGGTAGTTCTTGAGACCCGCCAAAAGCTTATTGATTCTAGCAATAGGGCCACACAGGGGAGATATCAATGTGGCCGCTGCCGGAGAGTTTTTCAGGATTTGGACAGCTTGACAGTGCATCATGCCTTACACAGGAAAGAGATAGTGAAGTGTTGTCGTCACTGTAAACAACTGATGATTGGAAAACCACCCCTGCCAGACAACCACATCTGTCCCCTGGCTCCCCAGCACCTTACCTCAGTGGGGAGTAAGTACCCCTCTATCAACAAGACTGCATCATTCCATAATCAAAAGCAAAAGAGGCAACAACAGCAAAGAAGCTTCCAAAATGTTAAAGCTAGGACACCGTACTTTTGTCAAGTGTGCAAGCACAGCTATGCCCGTAGGTATAATCTCAATGTGCACAAGTGTCAGGGGCCACCCAATCCTTCTGCATTTGGGACAAACATTAAAGCAAGGGAGCCTTTCACAGGCATCAACCAGAGGCCTCTGATCTCCAAAAGCATCGGTGTGGGCACTGACATCACTCGTCAGATAAAGGAGGAGGTGATATCTGCAAGGCAACATCCTCAGTTTCCTGATTTGCTCTGGTCCGGTTCACCTAAAAGCTTCTCATCCTTCGATCCCAAAGTTTCCAAACATGTAACACCAGGAGAAATTGATTCAGGATCTGCGACACTACAGCAAGGAGATGGAGTAGGTGACGATAGTTTTAAACAAGGAGGGAGAGATGGAGAATGGACAATGCCTTTAGATGATTCTGAGATCGACGTGCTGATTGAGGCAGTAGATGCAGAAGACGACGATGATTTAATGCTACAAGAACCTATTTCTCAGGGTAATGTCGAGTCCACCAAGGATGGCGTGCCTTATTTCATAAAAGACGGTGCTAGACGTTTTCCCTGCTATAGATGTCAGAAAACTTACAGTCGAGGGTGCACATTAAAAAAGCATCAAAGGCTGTGTGGAAATAGGTCATTTCTGCCACAATCTACCTTCGGGGCGGTAGCACAGAAAGTCAACAAGGGTCAATTCCAATTTGATTGCCATGTCTGTGGGAGGAGCTTTAACCGCAAAGATAACATGTTGGTTCATAGGAAGAAGTGCCAGTTAAGTAGAACCGTGGCCAGGAATGATAATGGACATTTACAACAGTGCATATCAGCAGCCCAGGCACCACCACGTCTCGGGGCACAAAGTAGTAAAAGTCAGGAGGATAATGGGGCAAATTGGGGTATTATGTCATTGCCCAATGTTCTCCCCAGGAGAGTGACGTGTGAGTGTGGGGCAGGCTTCACATCCCCACGGCTCCTCCTAGAGCATTTGCAAAAGCATGCACAGGAGTCCTACACCTGCCCCACATGTGGTGAGACACTGAGTTCCTGGGCAGACTATGAAGTCCACCTACAAGTGCACATGCAACCTCGGCACCAGATGTACGGGGGAATGCAACCGCAGAGCTCTCCACCTCTACTGCTGAGGTTTCCACAGCAGCCACGTCAACGTCGGCAGCCCCTGCCAAAGCAGCGACCTGCGCTTCCGCAACACACTCTGCCAGCGCAGCGTCCTCAGCCAAATCAACAACCTCTGCGGAAGCCTAGGAAGCAGCAGCCGCGCAGTGTGTGCATACGATGCAGCAACACCTTTTGCAGTCGGGGCGCGCTGCTAAAGCACCTCTCCTGGAATCGGTGCAAAGGTGACAGAGGTGCCGTTTCAGCGAAGGCAAACCACTGTTCTCGCTGCAGCATGGACTTCCCCAATGGCCTCAGCCTCAAGTTTCACCAGCTAAATGGAATGTGCAAACCTGCCTTGAAGCCCATGCGTTGCCCTGTGTGCGTGCGCTGGTTTGGCACTGTGGAGGGACTCCAGAAACACCTGCAAACACACGACCAGACCAATTCGTTCCGCTGCCTCATCTGCCAGCGCCTCTATCCCAGCCTCCGGTCACTGAAAGACCACCGCAGAAAGGTCCATTGCATTTTGTCTGGAGACACAGCGCAGGTTACAGAATAATGAGAATGAATGCTCTGAAAATCATAATCCAAGTGAACATATATGAACAATGATTTTAGCAAAGTAATGTTTTTGCAAGATCGGTTATTGATTTGAGGGATGTCTTGTGTAACCATATAATCATTTTATTGTACTATACTACTTTGATTCTATTTTCACTGTCTAGCAATATACTTTTCTTGCTCACTTGAACCTATTTTCATGGTCATAGTTGTAAACTGTTGTATTGTGCTGTAAAATGCAATATAATAATATAATATGCCATTTAGCAGACGCTTTTATCCAAAGCGACTTAGTCATGTGTGCATACATTTTTACATATGATGTTCTTAGCTTGGTCTTAAAGGGATACTTTGGGATTTTGGCAATGAAGCCCTTTATCTACTTCCCCAGGGTCCGATAAACTCATGGATACCATTTATATGTCTCTGCATAAAGTATGAAGGAAGTTAGAGGTAGTTTTGCTAGTTACCGTAGACTTTGTCATTGCGCTAACGCTAGTTAGCGAATTCCTTAAAACTGCACGCGGAGACTTAAAAATGGTATCCACAAGTTCATCTGACTCTGGGAAGTAGATTAAGGGCTTCATTGCCAAAATCCTGAAGTATCCCTTTAACTCCTCTTCAGCCATCATTAAAATGTGCCACTTATTGTTCAAGTGCTATTTTAGGTTGTGCTAAAACGTTGATGGTTATATCTTAGTGTGGTAGCTATCAGTGCATTGTGGAGGAAACAATTGTAAGTGAATATACACTACAGAGTATGTAAACACCTGCTCGTCGAACTTCATTCCAAAATCATGAGCATTAATATGGAGTTGGTCCCCCCCTTTTAGGCCTGGCTCGCAGTCGGCGTTCCCATTCATCCCAAAGGTGTTCGATGGGGTTGAGGTCAGGGCTCTGTGCAGGCCAGTCAAGTTCTTAAACACCGATCTCAACAAACCGTTTCTGTATGGACCTCGCTTTGTGCACAGGGGAATTGTCATGCTGAAACAGGAAAGGACATTCCCCAAACTGTTGCCACAAAGTTAGAAGCACAGAATCATCTAGAATGTAATTGTATGCTGTAGCGTTAAGATTTCCTGTCAATGGAAGTAAGAAAAACCATGAAAAACAGCCCCAGACCACTATTCCTCCTCCACCAAACTTTACAGTTGGCACTGTGCATTGGGGCAGGTAGCGTTCTCCTGGCATCCACCAAACCCAGATTCGTCTGTTGGACTGCCAGATGGTGAAGTGTGATTCATCGCTCCAGAGAACACGTTTCCATTGCTCCAATGGCGGCGAGCTTCACACCACTCCAGCCGACGCTTGGCATTGCGCGTGGGGATCTTAGGCTTGTGTGCGGCTGCTCGGCCATGGAAACCCATTTCATGGAACTCCCGACGAACAGTTCTTGTGCTGATGTTCCAAACTGCATCTGGAAGCTCGTTAGTGAGTGTTGCAACCGAGGACAGACAATTTTTACGTGCTTCAGCACTCGGCGGACCTGTTCTGTGAGCTAGATGCTTCCACTTCACAATAACGGCACTTACAGTTGACCAGGGCAGCTCTAGCAGGGCAGACATTTGACGAACTGACTTGTTGGAAAGGTGGCATCGTATGATGGTGCTACGTTGAAAGTCACTGAGCTGTTCAGTAAGGCCATTCTACTGCCAGTGTTTGTCTATGGAGATTGCATGGTGGTGTGCTCAATTTTATTCACTTGTCAGCAACGGGTGTGGCTGAAATAGCCGAATCCATTAATTTGAAGGGTTGTCCACATACTTTTGTTTGTGTGTATGTATAGTGTATCTGAGCACTTCCATCAAAACAGAAATGTATAGGAAATAGCATGTAGTGTGTGTTGCTCCTTGTTTTAATAAAGCCCCATTAATAGATGAAAGATTTGAGTTGATTGTCACTAACAAGGTTTCCAATCATTTTATGTGTATGAATTACCTGACAGAAACTCATGACAGGCCTGATGGAAACAGAACATTTCTTGGTAAAATGTCCTAATGTCGACAAAATAAATATGCCACACAAGTAAACAATGCGATGGTAACCTATTGAATGTTTTAATTTATTTGGTACATAAAAACGTAAGCAAAAAATGCTTTTTGTGTGGGGTCCTAATAGTTTGTAGCCCAAATGGTTCGGACACTACCAAACAGAAGTCGACCTTGCCGACTTCAGACGAGTCTCGACACTTGTGGTGTTTATGAGAGTATCCCCTTTCCAAAGAGTGGTCATAATAGTTTGTAGGTCAAACTACAGACGTTTTCGTGAGAAGACCGGTTTTCGGGATGTCTCATGGTCTGACAACCACTCAAGCCCTTTCACCACAGATGCGGAAGTGCAACACTGGGGGATGTGGCGGATTGAGATGCAGCCAATGCAAAAAAAAGCATCTAGTTTAAACTGAGTTTTGATGGGGATTTTTTAAAATGTAATTTAGATTAATTCACCAGTGCATTAATCGACTCTAGGGGGCTTACATCCGTTTTTGTGTGCCACGAATTAAGTAGGAGGTAAAGGCTATACTATTTACAGAATCTTCCCATTTAAAAGACTGGTACTATTTGGTGAAATGTAAATGGACCACAGGGGGGGACTGACTGGTTGACCATTAAAGCTTAAAAAGGAGCATCTAAAAACGGTATATTTCACAGACTTGTTTTTAGGATAATGTGTGATAATGAATATGTTGATAATTGAGCATTTTTCCAATCTTTGCCTTCTTCCTAGCGTCGTACAAACCATCCTGATCTCGCGAACTTACATTCTGTGTAGCGGAACGGAATGTTAACTTGTGAGATCAGGATGGTTTGTACTAGGCTAGCTCCCCTCTTCCCTTCATTCACACATTACCAGACTCAACCAGAGATACTGGATATAATGACACGATGCTTGTCTCCACCCTAACAATGAGATTCTTGTCCACAGAGTGGAACAGCGGGCTGTCAAACTCCCGCCTATTCTTCTCTTTGGATTGGTGGATACATCTCGTCATTTTAATATCTATTTGAATATGCAATTAGGGGTGTTAACGTCAACCGCCTGTATTCAATGGAGAGTGAGATTCTATGCTAGCTTCTTAAATATACATAGACGCCTCAATTTTCACCAGGAATAACCAGAAGTGTTTTTTCTCCAAGTAGCCGGGATGTCCCGTGCATCACACTTATATCAGTACACTTGTTACAACCTAAGCATTACGAAACTTCTATTTGATCAAATAAACCTCATGTATAAAAACAGCTATTAATTTTTATCTTGACTAAATTTGACATTGACCCCCATACAAAAACGTCTCTCTTGCTAAGTAATTAATGTTGAAGCTGAACGAGAGATTCACTGAAGATGGCGGAAACGGATGATGAAGTGGAATCTGAATACAATGGCGCGAGAATTGGAGTATTGTTCAAAAGAATGGAAAACTGAGCAAAATAGGGTACAGTGATGAGAATGACCCTTCCTATCTAGTAGGAGTACGGTTTGTTAATAAGGAGCAGCTGAGCAGAGTACCAATCTTGAAGAAACCATTTGAGTTATCCAAACTGGTGGAGAGAGTGGTGGGTAAAGTGAAGGATATGAGGATCACGAGAGGCGGGCTTGTTTAGATTTTTTGTGATTCTGCTGAACAGAAGGAAAGTGCGTTGTGTCTTAATCGATTTGATACGTTTGAAGTGTTGTGTGTGTCTTTTCGGAACAGGCACCCCTTAAGGGGGTTATATCTGGCGTTTCGTGGGAAGTTGATTTGGAAGAGATGAAAAATATTGCTGGAGTGATTGAAGCACGTCGGATGAATCGAGTGGTGAATAGGGAAAAAGTGAAGAGTTTATGTTATTTTATTTTATGGAGTCTCCCTAATGAAGTGTGGTTAGGGTATATTAACTACAGAGTTGGAGCATTTATCCCAAGAACAATGCAGTGTAGCCTTTTTCTGTAGCCTGTCAACTATGTGTCTGTCTATCCCTGTTCTCTCCTCTCTGCACAGGCCATACGCTTCACACCGCGTGGCTGCTGCCGCTCTAATCTGGTGGTCCCTGCGCGCACGACCCACGTGGAGTTCCAGGTCTCCGGCAGCCTCTGGAGCTGCCGTTCTGTGGCCAACAAGGCAGAGTTCATCTCAGCCTATGCTACCCTCCAGTCCCTCGACTTCTTGGCGCTGACGGAAACATGGATTACCACTGAAAACACTGCTACTCCTACTGCTCTTTCCTCGTCTGACCATGTGTTCTCGCATACCCCGAGAGCATCTGGTCAGCGCGGCGGTGGCACAGGAATCCTCATCTCTCCCATGTGGACATTCTTTATTTTTCCCCTGACCCATCTGTCTATCTCCTCATTTGAATTCCATGCTGTCACAGTCACTAGCCCATTCAAGCTTAACATCCTTGTCATTTATCGCCCTCCAGGTTCCCTTGGCGAGTTCATCAATGAGCTTGACGCCTTGATAAGTTCCTTTCCTGAGGATGGCTCACCCCTCACAGTTCTGGGTGACTTTAACCTCCCTACGTCTGCCTTTGACTCATTTCTCTCTGCCTCCTTCTTTCCACTCCTTTCCTCTTTTGACCTCACCCTCTCACCGTCCCCCCCTACCCACAAGGCAGGCAATACGCTTGACCTCATCTTTACTAGATGCTGTTCTACTATTCTCACTGCAACTCCCCTACAAGTCTCCGACCACTACTTTGTATCCTTTTCTCTCTCGCTCTCCTCCAACACTACTCACTCTGCCCCTACTCAGATGGTAATGTACCGTCGCAACCTTCACTCTCTCTCTCCCGCGACTCTCCTCTTCCATCCTATCATCTCTTCCCTCTGCTAAATCCTTCTCCCTCCGATCTCCTGATTCTGCCTCCTCAACCCTCCTCTCCTCCCTTTCTGCATCTTTGGACTCTCTATGTCCCCTATCCTCCCGGCCGGCTCGGTCCTCCCCTCCTGCTCTGTGGCTTGACGACTCATTGCGAGCTCACAGAAGAGGGCTCCGGGCAGCCGAGCGGAAATGGAGGAAAACTAGACTCCCTGCGGACCTGTCATCTTTTCACTCCCTCCTCTCTACATTCTCTTCCTCTGTTTCCGCTGCTAAAGCCACTTTCTACCACTCTAAATGTCAAGCCTCTGCCTCTAACCCTAGGAAGCTCTTTGCCACCTTCTCCTCCCTGCTGAATCCTCCTCCTCCTCCCTCTCTGTGGATGACTTCGTCAACCATTTTGAAAAGAAGGTTGATGACATCCGATCCTCATTTATTAAGTCAAAAGACACCGCTGGTCCTGCTCACACTGCCCTACCCTATGCTTTGACTTCTTTCTCCCCTCTCTCCAGATGAAATCTTGCGACTTGTGACGGCCGGCCGCCCAACAACCTGCCCGCTTGACCCTATCCCCTCCTCTCTTCTCCTTGACTGCTGGCCATGTCCCTTCCGTCTTCAAGAGAGCGAGAGTTGCACCCCTCCTCAAAAAACCTACACTCGATCCCTCCGATGTCAACATCTACAGACCAGTATCCCTTCTTTCTGTTCTCTCCAAAACTCTTGAGCATGCCGTCTCTAGCCAACTCTCCTGCTATCTCTCTCAGAATTATCTTCTTGATCCAAACCAGTCAGGTTTCAAGACTGGTCATTCAACTGAGACTGCTCTTCTCTGTGTCACGGAGGCTCTCCGCACTGCTAAAGCTAACTCTCTCTCCTCTGCTCTTATCCTTCTAGACCTATCCGCTGCCTTTGATACTGTGAACCATCAGATCCTCCTCTCCACCCTCTCCGAGTTGGGCATCTCCGGCGCTGCTCACTCTTGGATTGCGTCCTACCTGACAGGTCGCTCCTACCAGGTGGCGTGGCGAGAATCTGTCTCCGCACCACATGCTCTCACCACTGGTCTCCCAGGGCTCAGTTCTAGGCCCTCTCCTATTCTCTCTATACACCAAGTCACTTGGCTCTGTCATATTCTCACATGGTCTCTCCTGTCATTGCTACGCAGACGACACACAATTCATTTTCTCCTTTCCCCCTTCTGATAACCAGGTGGCGAATCACATCTCTGCATGTCTGGCAGACATATCGTCAGGGCGGCAGGTAGCTTAGTGGTTAAGAGCGTTGTACCAGTAACCGAAAGGTCGCTGGTTCTAATCCCCAAGCCGACTAGGTGAAAAATCTGTCGATGTGCCCTTGAGCAAGGCACTTAACCCTAATTGCTCCTGTAAGTCGCTCTGGATAAGAGCGTCTGTTAAATGACCAATTTATTTATTTATTTATTTTATATCAGTGTGGATGTCGGTTCACCACCTCAAGCTGAACCTCGGCAAGACCGAGCTGCTCTTCCTCCTGGGGAAGGACTGCCCGCTCCATGATCTCGCCATCATGGTTGACAACTCCATTGTGTCCTCCTCCCAGAGTACAAAGAACCTTGGCGTGACCCTGGACAACACCCTGTCGTTCTCCGCTAACATCAAAGCGGTGACCCGATCCTGCAGGTTCATGCTCTACAACATTCGCAGAGTACGACCCTACCTTACACAGAAAGCGGCACAGGTCCTAATCCAGGCACTTGTCATCTCCCGTCTGGATTACTGCAACTCGCTGTTGGCTGGGCTCCCTGCCTGTGCCATTAAACCCCTCCAACTTATCCAGAACGCTGCAGCCCGTCTGGTTGTCAACCTTCCCAAGTTCTCTCATGTCACCCCGCTCCTCCGCACACTCCACTGGCTTCCAGTTGAGGCTCGCATCTAAAACAAGACCATGGTGCTTGCCTACGGAGCTGTGAGGGGAACGGCACCTCCTTACCTTCAGGCTCTGATCAGACCCTACACCCAAACGAGGGCACTACGTTCATCCACCTCTGGCCTGCTAGCCCCCCTACCTCTACGGAAGCACAGTTCCCGCTCAGCCCAGTCAAAGCTATTTGCTGCTCTGGCACCCCAATGGTGGAACAAGCTCCAGTGGATAGGTCTTCATTGCAGGCTGCAGGGGTTGTCTTACACCAAGAGGATCCTGACATTTTAAAGTTTCAAAAGGTGGACTTTGTGGCCTTTATCACAATGGTGATAAATGGCACTGCCAAGATGGAGAAAAGATCTAGGAAGATTGAAATCATTGTGATTGCAGCAGATCGGTTCCTGGGGCTGAAAGATTTCACAGCAAAGGATTTACATGGAATATTAGCAAAAGACGTACCACCTTCTCAGGTCCTACGGCTTGAGAAAAGAGATCTGGAGAACCAAAAGTAGGAAGAAGTGGAAGTTTTGTTTGTTTTGGCAATGTACTCTTTTTATTAGGGTGGATTGTTAGAATCACTAAGTATGGATTTTATTTTATTTTGGGTTTCAAACCGTCCAGTTGGTGGCGGCAATACAACTGTTGGATGTAGTCCTCCATAAAACCCACAGAAGAAGAATAATTAATGTTCTGTAGACAGATTTTGGGCGGAGTAAACCCTCTCGCTTCGCCTCTTCCTCTTTGACTCAACTAATCAACTTGCATTCTCCAACCCGACAGGCGGCAGTGTTACATTGTATTTGCAAGTTTACCCGCCAACGAAACGAAGTAAGTTGTATTTTCCACCTCGCTGCTGCGTTCCAAAATTCAGCCTATAAGGTTATGAAATATGAATAAGGTTACGTAGCAATGGCATCGCTAGATTACAAATGTCCGAATTTTAGATGATCAATGGCAGTAATATGAACGTGGATAGCAGTGACTCGCAGGTGTAAGGTAATGCTGCTAACGTTAGCTAGGCTAGCTATGTTTGGGGGATGGATAGCTAACGTTAGCTAGCTAACTATACTAACAAACATTTCCTAGGCTGGCTAGCTATATAGTTCGGTGTGTATATATACCAAATATAATTACTTGTGTCGATGTATTATTAAGCTATAGTTTGCAGATTGGGTTTTCGCTTTTGAACACCCTGCTGGTCCAAGAAACAAAGACCGCCATATAGTCCATGATGAGGCAGACCCCCAAATATGGACCAGCGCCGGGCTAGTTAGCTAGTTAAGTCTAAAGGCTAGCACGCCCTACAGCTACCTACTGTTGTGTTGCTGAATTATGTGCTCCTCTTTTTATGCAATACTTCCCTGTGGATATATCATTTGTAATCAGTACTGTTGAACAGGCTTTCAAAACTAATATCCTTTTTGTTACCTCAGACACTCCAGAGAGACCCTATTCTACATGAATCATCGCATCAAGGACAGGTCAAGATGCAAAAGCGGAACTATATGAAAGGGAAAAGGGAGCATGGTGATGATGGACCCCCTTTTTGCTTTAGTTGTGAAATGATCTTTCCAGACCAAACGTCATTTCATGACCACTTTTGTCCTGCAGCGGGTTACATCTGCTCCTGTGGAACAGAGTTCTCCATGTATGTTGATATGATGGACCACAGCGGATTACATGAACCAGGCCACACGGTAATTAATTATAGCACCATAAAGAAGGAACAATATCAGAGGGAGAGAGAGTACAAGGAGCAGCTTTCGAGGCTGGTATTGAAGGCGGGGCAGGGAAGCTGGGCTGGGCAGGAAAGCTGGGCTGTGCCTGCACCAACTCCGATGCTATCGGCCCCTATGCAACGAGCCACAAAGCCTCCACCTGGTCCAAGTGCCCCAACAACGGACCTCTGGCACCAATTCCAGCCAGTGGTGTTGGTGGAGACCCTGCGCAAGTTTGGTAGGACAAAGCCCTACAGGTGTGCCTACTGTGAACTGGGCTTTGCAACAAAAGACTTACTCTTATGGCACCACAACACTCATGCAAGAAATAAAGTCCATGGCTGCCTGCGGTGCGGGTTGCTCCTGCTCAGCAACAACAAGTCACCCCAGCCTGGCCACCACCAGTGTGGCTCTTATCGGGCAACTCCTGAAACCAGATTCACCACTGCCACAGTGCTGAGTAACAGGAAACAGCCCGCGGGGTATGCTAAGAAGGTTGTCCAGCGTCAGCACTGTCCTGACCCGTTCAGTGGGGAGCTGCAGCTAGGGATGCATATGGTCTCACAGCAGCCCGTTCCAGGGACTTCTGGAACAAAATACTTGAAGTGTAGAGTGTGTCAGGAGCTCTTCCAAACTGTCAAGCTGCTCGAGAGGCACCGTTGCACAATGGCGGCGTCCTTTTTTGCGCAGGAACTGGGTCAGACGTCTGGCAAACAGCTCAATGGTCACAGAAAAGGGAAGGAGGGGACCAGCCCATACTCCTTGCCTCGAAGGAATGGTGACAAGGAGCTGGCGTTCAACATTCAAACTTCGACGAATGTAACTGTATACGACCACAAGGCAGTAGGCCCGGATAGGGGCACCGGGTTGTCTGCCGTTTCTGTAAAAACAGAGGTTTCGGATGATGACTGTTTTGTGATTGAGGATGCGTTCTCGTGCTAGTCGGAACTAGGAAACTCTGAAATTTCCGACTTGCTAACTGGTTGAACTCGGCACGTGTATAACTACAACCAGTTAGCAAGTAGGACATTTCCGTGTTTCCTAGTTCCGACTTGCACGTGAATGTGGCATAAAAGCGCCTTCACCAAACCAAGTCAGCTGTTATACCAACAATTAACCTCTTCCCTCCCAGTACTGCAGACATGAACAGTGCAAATGTGAACCCACTGCATTTGCAATGGACATAAACATCTTCTATGGGTTATGGGTTTGGTCCCTTTTCGTAAGGTACCATCTTAACTCTTATCTAACTATTCAATTTACAACTAATCTGTCAGTAGCCTAGATTTAATTTTTTACTCCATTTTTTTATTTTATTATGAGTTGTGTGTTTGTCAAATGACATTGAACATTTTTACATATGCAGTATCAAATCAGTCTGTATGGTTCAGATAACTACAAACATTGTATGATAGTTTGTCTTTTGAAAATGCTGTTAGTTTTTTTTACAGGAGTTTGGCTGAAAATGTGTTATAAGCAGCATTGGCCATATCACAAGGACATGTTGGTTCTTTCTAGCCATTTCTGTGATCTTGGAATAAAATAAAGTATTTTTTGTTTCTGCTCTCTCCCTTTCCTTTGTAGCAACTAAGGTGTAATTATCTTTGTGTGTCTTTCATATTTCAGGGACCAATGCAATAGCTGCAGCCATAAGTGATAGCTGGAAAAGGCTATACGGACACTCCTGACCTGCAAAACACATTTTTATTTCAGAATTACTCAAAATAAGGTTACGGTTAGAGGTAGGGTTAAGGTAAGGGTCAGTTTTAGATTTTGGTAGGTTGTTTTACAAGTCACTGTCTGTTATAGCCTCTGCCATTTGAGCATAATGGATATGCAGATAATGTATTCACTGATTGCTTGTGATAGCTCTCTGACATAGTTTGTCACTTGTGTATGAACATAGCATAGCAAAATAGAGGTTAGTCGTCTTAGGATATTTTGATATGAGAATTTTATAAGCACCGCACAGAAAGTTGTTTTGGTAAATAATTTGTATTAATTTTTTTACACCGGTTGTCCACATTTGATGAGGTAAGCATGTGACGCCATTTCCGGCCTACCGGATGTTGAGTGAGGAGAAAAAAACAATTGAATCACGAATACAATAAGCTCAAATTTTAAATAATGTCACACAACATTGTATCTGAACGTTGTCGTAAACATGAATGTTATGTGCAATGCATTATTTATACATTTTGATATTTGTCGGCTTTGGACTACAACACGGTATGTTGACATTAGCTAGCTAGTAGCTTTCATCATGTCGACAGGTATCTAACTGGTGGTTCGAGGACAAGTCTGCACTAACACATATTTGGGTGAGTAACCACGAGTCTTACATTAAACAGATCTAGCTATGGCGTGCATGTTTCTTCTTTAGCTAGCGAGCTAACTGGATTTAGAGTATGTTTTCTAACATGTCGGCCTACCTGCAGAGTTTCGCTATAGCTAACGTTAGTTGACCCAGTGCCTTCCGAAAGTATTCACACCCCTAGAGTTTTTCCACTTTTTGTTGTGTTATAGCCTGAATTTAAAATTGCGAATTTGTCACAGGCCTACACACAATACCCCATAATGTCAAAGTGGAATTATGTTTTTAGAAATTTTTACAAATGAAAAGCTGAAATGTCTTGAGTCAATAAGTGTGCAACCCCTTTGTTATGGCAAGCCTAAATAAGTTCAGGAGTAAAAATGTGCTTAAGTCACCTAAGTTGCATGGACTCACTCTGTGTGCAATAGTGTTTAACATGATTTTTGAACGACTACCTCATCTCTGTACATACAATTATCTGTAAGGTCCCTCAGTCGAGTTGTGAATTTCAGACCGATTCAACCACAAAGACCAGGGAGGTTTTCCAATGTTTTGCAAAGAAGGGCACCTATTGGTAAAAAATAAAAATGCAGACATTGAATATCCCTTTGAACTTGAAGTTATTAATTACACTGGATGGTGTATCAATACACTCAGTCACTACAAAGATACAGGCGTCCTTCCTAACTCAGTTGCCAGAGAGGATGGATCAACAACATTGTAGTTACTCCACAATACTAACATAAATGACAGTGAAAATAAGCCTGTACAGAATAAACATTCCAAAACATGCGTCCTGTTTGCAATAAGGCACTAAAGTAAAACTGCAAATGTGGCAAAGAAATTAACTTTATGTCCTGAATACAAAGCGTTATGTTTGGGGCAAATCCAACATTTACATTTACGTCATTTAGCAGACGCTCTTATCCAGAGCGACTTACAAATTGGTGCATTCAACTTATGATAGCCAGTGGGACAACCACTTATTATTATTTTTTTATGGGGGGGGTAGAAGGATTACTTTTATACTATTCCAGATATTCCTTAAGAGGTAGGGTTTCAAGTGTCTCCGGAAGGTGGTCAGTGACTCCGCTGTCCTGGCATCGTGGTGGAGCTTGTTCCACCATTGGGGTGCCAGAGCAGCGAATAGCTTTGACTGGGCTGAGCTGGAACTGTGCTTCCGTAGAGGTAGGGGGGCTAGCAGGCCAGAGGTGGATGAACGTAGTGCCCTCGTTTGGGTGTAGGGTCTGATCAGAGCCTGAAGGTAAGGAGGTGCCGTTCCCCCTCACAGCTCCGTAGGCAAGCACCATGGTCTTGTAGTAGATGTGAGCCTCAACTGGAAGCCAGTGGAGTGTGCGGAGGAGCGGGGTGACATGAGAGAACTTGGGAAGGTTGAACACCAGACGGGCTGCAGCGTTCTGGATAAGTTGTAGGGGTTTAATGGCACAGGCAGGGAGCCCAGCCAACAGCGAGTTGCAGTAATCCAGACGGGAGATGACAAGTGCCTGGATTAGGACCTGTGCCGCTTTCTGTGTAGGGTAGGTGGTGATCCGACATCCACACTGATATGTCTGCCAGATATGCAGAGATGCGATTCGCCACCTGGTTATCAGAAGGGGGAAAGGAGAAAATTAATTGTGTGTTGTCTGCGTAGAAATGATAGGAGAGACCATGTGAGGATATGACAGAGCCAAGTGACTTGGTGTATAGAGAGAATAGGAGAGGGCCTAGAACTGAGCCCTGGGGGACACCAGTGGTGAGAGCACGTGGTGCGGAGACAGATTCTCGCCACGCCACCTGGTAGGAGCGACCTGTCAGGTAGGACGCAATCCAAGAGTGAGCAGTGCCGGAAATGCCCAACTCGGAGAGGGTGGAGAGGAGGATCTGATGGTTCACAGTATCAAAGGCAGCAGATAGGTCAAGAAGGATAAGAGCAGAGGAGAGAGAGTTAGCTTTAGCAGTGCGGAGAGCCTCCGTGACACAGAGAAGAGCAGTCTCAGTTGAATGATCAGTCTTGAAACCTGACTGGTTTGGATCAATAAGGTCATTCTGAGAGAGATAGCAGGAGAGTTGGCTAGAGACGGCACGCTCAAGAGTTTTGGAGAGAAAAGAAAGAAGGGATACTGGTCTGTAGTTGTTTTTTGAGGAGGGGTGCAACTCTCGCTCTCTTGAAGACGGAAGGGACATGGCCAGCGGTCAAGGATGAGTTGATGAACGAGGTGAGGTAAGGGCGAAGGTCTCCGGAAATGGTCTGGAGAAGAGAGGAGGGGATAGGGTCAAGCGGGCAGGTTGTTGGGCGGCCGGCCGTCACAAGTCGCAAGATTTCATCTGGAGAGAGGGGAGAAAGAAGTCAAAGCATAGGGTAGGGCAGTGTGAGCAGGACCAGCGGTGTCATTTGACTTAATAAATGAGGATCGGATGTCGTCAACCTTCTTTTCAAAATGGTTGACGAAGTCATCCACAGAGAGGGAGGAGGAGGATTCAGCAGGGAGGAGAAGGTGGCAAAGAGCTTCCTATGGTTAGAGGCAGAGGCTTGAAATTTAGAGTGGTAGAAAGTGGCTTTAGCAGCGGAAACAGAGGAAGAGAATGTAGAGAGAAGGGAGTGAAAATATGACAGGTCCGCAGGGAGTCTAGTTTTCCTCCATTTCCGCTCGGCTGCCCGAAGCCCTCTTCTGTGAGCTCGCAATGAGTCGTCAAGTCACGGAGCAGGAGGGGAGGACCGAGCCAGCTGGGAGGATAGGGGATATAGAGAGTCAAAAGATGCAGAAAGGGAGGAGAGGAGGGTTGAGGAGGCAGAATCAGGAGATCGGAGGGAGAAGGATTTAGCAGAGGGAAGAGATGATAGGATGGAAGAGGAGAGTAGCGGGAGAGAGAGAGCGAAGGTTGCGACGGCACATTACCTTCTGAGTAGGGGCAGAGTGAGTAGTGTTGGAGGAGAGCGAGAGAGAAAAGGATACAAAGTAGAGGTCGGAGACTTGGAGGGGAGTTGCAGTGAGATTAGTAGAAGAACAGCATCTAGTAAAGATGAGGTCAAGCGTATTGCCTGCCTTGTGAGTAGGGGGGGACGGTGAGAGGGTGAGGTCAAAAGAGGAAAGGAGTGGAAAGGAGGCAGGGAGAAATTAGTCAAAGGCAGACGTAGGGAGGTTAAAGTCACCCAGAACTGTGAGGGGTGAGCCATCCTCAGGAAATAAGCTTATCAAGGCGTCAAGCTCATTGATGAACTCTCCAAGGTAACCTGGAGGGCGATAAATAAGGATGTTAAGCTTGAATGGGCTAGTGACGGTGACAGCATGGAATTCAAATGAGGAGATAGACAGATGGGTCAGGGGGAAAAAAGAGAATGTCCACTTGGGAGAGATGAGGATTCCTGTGCCACCGCCGCGCTGACCAGATGCTCTCGGAGTATGCGAGAACACATGATCAGACGAGGAAAGAGCAGTAGGAGTAGCAGTGTTTTCTGTGGTAATCCATGTTTCCGTCAGCGCCAAGAAGTCGAGGAACTGGAGGGTAGCATAGGCTGTTCGGCAGTTCCAGAGGCTGCCAGAGACCTGGAACTCCACGTGGGTCGTGCGCGCAGGGACCACCAGATTTGAGTGGCAGCAGCCACGCGGTGTGAAGCGTTTGTATGGCCTGTGCAGAGAGGAGAGAACAGGGATAGACAGACACATAGTTGACAGGCTACAGAAAAGGCTACAATAATGCAAAGGAAATCGGAATGAAATTTACCAAACATCTGGGAAAGCGAGAGAGCGGGGCCTCCCTCACTTACGTTTCACTGAAACACTCAAATATAACTCTCCCAACTTCCACTTTAGAAATTATAGAGTACCACTCTTCATATTTTCAAACATGGAGGTAGCTGCATCATGTTATGGGATGCTTGTCATCGGCAAGGACTAGGGAGTTTTTTATTTTTATAAAAATAAACGGAATAGAGCTAAGCACAGGCAAAATCCTAGAGGAAAACCTGGTTCAGTCTGCTTTCCAACAGACACTGGGAGACTAAATTAATCTTTCAGCAGGTCAATAACCTAAAACACAAAGCCAAATATACACAGGAGTTGCTTACCAAGATGACATTGAATGTTCCTGAGTGGCCTAGTTACAGTTTTGACATAAATCGGCTTCAAAATCTATGGCAAGACTTGAAAATGACTGTCTGACAATGATCAACAATCAACTTGACAGAGCTTGAAGAATTTTAAAAAGAATGTGTAAATATTGTACAATCCAGGTATGCAAAGTTCTTTGAGCAGTGGTGTCAAGCTCATTCCAGGGAGGGCCTAGTGTCTGCTTGTTTTTGTTTTTTAACTTTCAATTAAGACCTAGACAACCAGGTGAGGGGAGTTCCTTACTAATTTGTGACCTTAATTCAAGTACAAGGAAAGAGCGAAAACCTGCAGATACTTGGCCCTCCGTGGAATGAGTTTTTGTCACTTGTGTCTTAGAGACTTACCCAGAAAGACTCACAGCTGTAATCGCTGCCAAAGGTGATTCTAACATGTATTCACTCGGGTGTGAATACTTATGTAAATGAGATATTTCAGTATTTAATTTACAATAAATGTGAGAAAAAAAATCTAAAAACATGTTTTCACTTTGTCATTATAGGGTATTGTGTGTAGAAGGGTGAGAAAATATATTGAATCAGTTTTGAATTCAGGCTGTAACACAATAAAATGTGAAATATGTCAAGGGGTATGAATACTTTCTGAAGGCACTGTAGCTAGCTGCCTACAGCGACAAGAGGAATGGATTTGATTTGGGAATTTCCGTAGTTAGTTATTTTCACTTCGATTAGATCATCTGGATGTCAGACAGCCTCTATGGGTTGTGGTGCCTACAACTTATCAATTTGATTCAATGCATGGAAGACAGAAGTTGAAACACTCAAACCCAACAGAACAACAATGCATCAGTGTGTGAGTATGTGAGGTACATGTGGGCTGTTGTTTGGTGGGACAATTTGAATGACAGCATGGAAATAATATGGGGATAAAATGTTGCACAGGCTGCTAAATACTGGTGCATAAATACAGATGCAAAATGTAGTGGTATGTTTATATATTTCTTTTTTTCAAGTCAGTAGCACAGCCCCATCCCTGTCTTGTCCCAATCTATGGAAGGGGTGTTCTTGGCCATTCTTGCAAGGGGCCCCACAGGGTGGGGGGATTATGTGTTGTGAGGGGCCCCAGCAAGACTGACTAACATTTCTGCAACGTGTGCAAAGGGGAAGTTAACTCAAATTACAACCTAACATGACTGTTAGTTCGATAACCCAAGACAGTTTTCGGATATGCATTTTGTTAAGTTATGATGTAGAATCAGGTGGCTCAAACTTCTATCTTCTGTTAAGGTACCTGGAGACGGTAGTGGGGGTTACCTGGCTAGTTTGTGGTGGAAGAGGAGAAGCATGTTTTGAACAAAAACTGGATGATCGTTCTTGCCTGGGCTGCTATTGGAGGATCTACGTTAAACATTTACATTTTCCTCATCAGTCCCGCCAGAGAGCCTGCCTAAAAATAAAGACCGTAAGTATTAAAATAGCATAAGAAAGTCACTCATGTGATGGAAATACTAGCGTCTTGTTACTAGTATTCCAGAGGCTAGAAAAATTCCATCCTGAATCTAGTTTTAATGAAAATTCTCCTCTTGCCTATGTTTGGTTTGAAAACACAGAGCAAGAGACTGACTGACATGGGAAGTAAAATGTCCCTCAGTAGAGGAGTCAATGATGAGGAAACGGAGTCAGCCGTATCTGCTGTCCATAGCAACCCTCCTGAACCCTTGCCTGCCCTGACTAACGAGAAATCGGTAACTACTGATACTGGCAATGGAGACACTACTGTTCTAATGTGTCCCTCTTCAGGGTGTTTTCATGTCTATAACTGTGTATCTCATACAATATACAGTGGGGGAAAAAAGTATTTAGTCAGCCACCAATTGTGCAAGTTCTCCCACTTAAAAATATGGGAGAGGCCTGTATTTTCCATCATAGGTACACGTCAACTATGACAGACAAAATGAGAAAAAAGTTTCCAGAAAATCACATTGTAGGATTTTAAATGAATTTATTTGCAAATTATGGTGGAAAATAAGTATTTGGTCAATAACAAAAGTGTCTCAATACTTTGTTATATACCCTTTGTTGGCAATTACACAGGTCAAACGTTTTCTGTAAGTCTTCACAAGGTTTTCACACACTGTTGCTGGTATTTTGGTCCATTCCTTCATGCAGATCTCCTCTAGAGCAGTGATGTTTTGGGGCTGTCGCTGGGCAACACAGACTTTCAACTCCCTCCAAAGATTTTCTATGGGGTTGAGATCTGGAGACTGGCTAGGCCACTCCAGGACCTTGAAATGCTTCTTACGAAGCCACTCCTTTGTTGCCCGGGCGGTGTGTTTGGGATCATTGTCATGCTGAAAGACCCAGCCACATTTCATCTTCAATGCCCTTGCTGATGGAAGGAGGTTTTCACTCAAAATCTCACGATACATGGCCCCATTCATTCTTTCCTTTACACGGATCAGTCGTCCTGGTCCCTTTGCAGAAAAACAGCCCCAAAGCATGATGTTTCCACCCCCATGCTTCACAGTAGGTATGGTGTTCTTTGGATGCAACTCAGCATTCTTTGTCCTCCAAACACGACGAGTTGAGTTTTTACCAAAAAGTTATATTTTGGTTTCATCTGACCATATGACATTCTCCCAATCCTCTTCTGGATCATCCAAATGCACTCTAGCAAACTTCAGACGGGCCTGGACATGTACTGGCTTAAGCAGGGGGGACACGTCTGGCACTGCAGGATTTGAGTCCCTGGCGGCGTAGTGTGTTACTGATGGTAGGCTTTGTTACTTTGGTCCCAGCTCTCTGCAGGTCATTCACTAGGTCCCCCCGTGTGGTTCTGGGATTTTTGCTCACCGTTCTTGTGATCATTTTGACCCCACAGGGTGAGATCTTGCGTGGAGCCCCAGATCGAGGGAGATTATCAGTGGTCTTGTATGTCTTCCATTTCCTAATAATTGCTCCCACAGTTGATTTCTTCAAACCAAGCTGCTTACCTATTGCAGATTCAGTTTTCCCAGCCTGGTGCAGGTCTACAATTTTGTTTCTGGTGTCCTTTGACAGCTCTTTGGTCTTGGCCATAGTGGAGTTTGGAGTGTGACTGTTTGAGGTTGTGAACAGGTGTCTTTTATATTGATAACAAGTTCAAACAGGTGCCATTAATACAGGTAACGAGTATAGGACAGAGGAGCCTCTTAAAGAAGAAGTTACAGGTCTGTGAGAGGCAGAAATCTTGCTTGTTTGTAGGTGACCAAATACTTATTTTCCACCATAATTTGCAAATAAATTCATTAAAAATCCTACAATGTGATTTACTTGATTTTTTTTCCTCATTTTGTCTGTCATAGTTGACGTGTACCTATGATGAAAATTACAGACCTCTCTCATCTTTTTAAGTGGGAGAACTTGCACAATTGGTGGCTGACTAAATACTTTTTTTCCCCACTGTACCCATATGTTTGTCTGATATGTGCAGTGTTTGCCTGTTTCTATATTTGATTAGGAAAACTAAGACAGGCGCAAAAGGAAAGCATTACCATGTTATACCCTTAAAAAATTTTTTATATATATATTTGTTTTTTTTACAGCCATCTGAAGAGAAGATCAGCAAAGAGGTAGACAACTGCCATAACATGCCCCCTATGAAGGAGCCCTTACAAAGGCCCCAACAACAGAGAAAAAGTAGAAGCCAGCAGAACAAAGTGGTAGCTGAATCCTCTGACACACTGTCACTACCAGGTACCCCTGTTTCGGCTGACCTTCCTAATTCCGGAAAGGTAAACTCTGGTGACATTAATCACAGAAGAAAGCGAACAAAGACCCAGGCAAACGTGGAGAAAATGCATGTTAATTCACCTGCTACTGGTCATGCTAAAACTCACTGTGGAAGTGTCAATCCTGAAGGGCATTTATCACTTACTGGGAGTGAGCAAACAATGAACTGTGTCACAAAAGAGCTGGTGGATGTAACAAGGCCAGCAGAGGTAGACGTTGTTAGGAAACGTGGTCGCCCTCGCAAGAAGGCAAAGATGCTGCATACTGTGCTACAAACAGAGCAGAGTTCTTCTCATCTGAGCACTGCAGAATCAAAGGATTGGAGTGAAACAATGACTGACAGAGCGAATGCCATTTATTTTACTACAAACTGTGTAGAAAACAGGAATGACAAGTCTCTCAGAGCTAGGGAAACAAAAGCAGTCCCTCTAAACCGTAAACCAAGCAATACAGTGGTGTCTGTTCTTGACTCGTCGCCCCAAGACCATCAACCAGCCGAATCTAGCCCTGTGGCTATCGCACCCTTGGAACCAAAAAGGAAAAGGGGGCGACCGAAGGGGTCGACCAAGAAACGACCTGGAAAAACCATGAACACTATTTCAGTGCAACAATCCCATGTAACAGAAGACAAAATGGTCATTAAAAAGGAACCTGATGAGATGCTATCTGAGGAAAAGAGAGGAAACATTGGTCCTCAGCCTGAGGAAGCTCCTGTTGAGCCTAAACACAGAGTAGGACGACCACCAAAGAAAACAACGCTCGTGAGGCAGTTTGCATTAGCACAGAGAAAATCATGTTCCATTGCAGCATCTGTGAATTCCCAGGATATTTCACCACAACATCAGAAGATTGAGACTGAACGTTCACTAGATTATATAGCAAGGCATGTGTCTGTTTCACTTAGTCGCGTTGATTCTCAGAGAGGTGGGAGGTCAAGTGGGACTGCTGATGTGATCTCTAATGTGAAGTGTGAGGATATTGAAATAGAGCTGGGTGATTTTAATTCCGTGGCACAGTCAAATTGTCTCATGTCTTTTCAATGCCACACTGACACCAGTGTGAAGGTTGAGCCCTGTAGTACTAGTTGTGACGGCACTGAGTTCAAAAAGCCACTCAAAGTTGACAAACGCAGAGAAACTGCTGGCACTGCTCCCAGAAAGCGATGCCGGTTCGTTTTTGGAAAAATGAAGTACAAGAAGGGAAAGAGGAAAAGGTGCATAGATAGAGGTAGACTCCAACGTGAGATCTCACAGGGAGATCCAGACACCATGTCAAAGCAGGCCGATGAAGGCAATGGTGACGTTGGAGAGGGGATGGACTGTGGCGAATCAGCATGGGAGTATGAAGGTAACACAAATGACAGCTTTTCAAATGGAAGTAAATCAACAGATGAAGGATTTAAAGATTTGCCTGAGAGTCACCTAAATCCAATCATCACTGATGTAAACATATTAGAAACTATGTCGCATGAGTCCTTTTCGAAATCAGATGTCGTACAAGGTGAGGAATTCACAAGTAAGAAAATCAAGAAGGAGAGAGATGGTGTAGGCGATGAAACTGAATATAACTCAACAAGCAGTTGTCTGAAGGCTAGGGGTCGACCAAAAGGGAGACCAAAAGGCACAGGGAAAACCTGTGAGTACTGCGGTCGCCATTTTGATTTTGTGTCTGTATATACCGTCCATCTACGCACTCATACAGGCGAAAGGCCCTATAAGTGCATTGATTGTGACCAAGATTTTGCCCAGCTATCTAACTTAAAAAGTCATATCAAGAAACATAACAAGCGCTGTGGGCCTCTGAAGTGTCCTTATTGCAAAATCAAGTTCAGTAATTCAAAGGAATTGCTTGCTCATTGCAAGTGGCACTCGCAGAACCCGAACCAGGACTCTGAGTTTGGGAGGAATACGAAGGATAACAGAAATGATGCCACTCATACACCCCCTGTTTCCCTGAAAGAAAGGAGGAAAAGGGGGAAAGGGGGGATACTCAAATGCCACATTTGTGGGAAAGTATTTCCCTTTTGGTCTGGTCTACAGGTTCACATACGTATGCACACTGGGGAAAAACCATATATCTGTAAAGTATGTGGGAAAGCCTTTAGTAATCGCTCATCAATTCGTATTCATGAGGTGACACACTGGTCCATTAAGCCTTACAACTGCAATAGGTGTGGGAAGAGTTTCACTCAGTTGTCATCTGCAAAAAAACATCCCTGCAAGGGTCTGCGGGAGAGTAATGACAGAGAGTGCCGGAAGAAGCCTTTCATATCTTTTACATGCCACATCTGCGAAGAGAGATTTGTTCAGCGGCGTCAGTACAAAACCCACCTGAAAACCCATGCTGGTGCGAAGCTCTTTCGCTGTTTATTCTGTGACCAGCTGTTTAGTGTGATGTCCGAATTTGAAGAGCACCACCAATATTGCACCAAAGTTAGGGGGGAGAAGATGACATCCAAATCTGAATTTAGGATTTGGAAACCTAGAGCCCCTAATCAGCAGAGATCGCAGCAGCAAAGTGTCAAGAGTCATTCACCAGTCAAGATTCATTCACCAGTCACCCAATCAGTATTTCCTGCAGCTGCTGATAGTCAACCATTTCAGAACCTTGGACAGAGTTCAGCTTCCTCTGCCTCGTTGCTGAACTGTGAACCTACCCCACAGCAAAAACCAAGTGGTCATCAGTCTTCACAAACCCATCCCAAAAAACCCATTGCTGCAACTCTGCGCCCCTTCCAAACATGCATTATACCCACAAATAATCTCACCCCCCTTGTATCAAAGTTGAACAGCCTAGATCGTAAATCTGACCCGAGGAAGTACTTATGCCCACGTTGTGGACGACTCTTCAGACACACAGGGAGACTCCGAGCCCACATGCTAACTCATGCCCACAGTCAGAGCTACACCTGTGACTGCTGTGGAAAGACCCTGGAAAGCTGGAAAAAGCTTTGGCTCCACCAGCGAGTCCACAGACAGAAACTAGGACGGTTCTCATGTCCAAAGTGTCGTCAAGGTTTCCGCTTCGTTGGGCCCTACAAGCAGCACATGCTGCGAGAACACCCTGAGTACCAGTGGATCGATGAGAGACCAAACAAAACTCTCAAAGGACTTGACCAGCAGCAGTGCCTGCCTTATCAATGTGAGGAGTGCAACACCAGCTTCAGGACACTAGATTTGCTTTTCAATCATCAGCTTTGCCATTCCTCACCAGGTGACCACAGTATGTGGATACAGGACGACTGCTTTGATTACTCTCCATCGACACATGAACATGATGTACTTTCCAACATGAATGGATTTGAACCTCACATGAACAGTGGCGTAACACACACCCATCAGGAACTCCACCATAGCTACTACCCTTCTCCACCTCTTCAAGAAAACCACCCACAAGGTTCACATCTCCCTCATTACTTTTCCAATCATTCAGACCTACCCCATTCACTGTCACCCCTTATACCCGTGCCTCCCCCAATGCAACACCCAGGTTTCCAACCAGGCCTCCAGTCATATGACTCCACCCAGCTGCTCACAAGCTCTCTATCACCTCTGTACTCACAGGTAGAGACCATTCCAAACCCTGACAGAAAAGAAGGGAATGTAAACAGGAAGCGGAGTAGAATTTATGGGAATGCGACTAAACGTGCTGCTAGATCCAAGGAGGGCAAGGCGACAACGGGGGGTTTGGATTGTGCGGAGTGCGGTGTTCAGTTTCCTGCTGTGTCACAACTGTATGACCATTATTTGCAGCATGCCAGGGGAGAGGTGTAAGAAGCGAAAATGATGGACCTTGTTTTATCACAAAGGCAAGTTATCCCCCCATCTCTTGCTCAGAGGTTTACTTCTATCAGTTTAGAAATGACTCATAGGTCAACCAACAAAAATGGCATTTTTAACACATAAGGAGTTGTTTGGTTGTTGTATTGATTTTTGAATGTATATTCTGTTGAATGGAGATTTTTACTCTGGTTGCTTGTTGGACATTAGGGAAGCTGATGACTTTTGGTTGTTATTTGAATTACTTACACTGATACATTTTAAGTTGACAGTATTTTATTTTTTATTGGTCCCCTAACTTCACCTTTTTGTGGGAAAATGGAAATCTGAAAACATGGTAAGTGCTTTTATACATTGGAGTAGTTGTAGCAGGTTTGAGACGAGGACAGATCATGGCCTGCAATCTATTTTTCAATGGTAGTTTGAGTGTAAATTACAATGCTTTATCATGGAACATTGTCATACCTCTTAATGTCATTGTTAACCACTTACTGTCAGACTCTGATGCTCAACTGATGAAAAATAATGTCGTAATTTAGCCTACCAATACAAGTGATTAACATCTATTTTTATTCTGTCCATTTATTTAAAATAAAATTCTAAACCTCATGTTTTGCAAGTTACAGTCATTTATTCTGTGGTTAAGTGTTAATTTGTAACTTTTGCAAGACAAATCTTTTAACTGCAAATACTCTAGTCTTTTTAACTAATATGCCTACATTCCCTCATGTTTACAGAAAGTTATTTTGTTTAGAAAAGCAATTCTTGTTCTGTTGCTGATGAACTGACAGCTGTTTACATACTGTATATTTGACTTTCTAGCTTCACTCAGACAAAAATAAAAGCCACTTTTCTTATGTTGTGTTTATTTAATTGCAGACATATAGCCTAGCACAAGTACATATGTAGGCCTACAGGACACATGTCATGTGGGATTCACATGCTGGTTTGAATTATTTTGTTGTAGAATGCCCTTTTAAAGGCTCTGCTCTCATGGAAGTATTACATGGTTCTGTAGTTTGGTCACTGTGGAGATCAAACAAACTTTTCCCAGATGATGGGCAGTCAATGTAAGGTTAAACATTTTGCAAGAATTTAACTTTGAATTCAGATCGATGTGTTATGGACTACATTTTAATCTTAAGAACATGATCCTTGAGACTAATTTCAATTGTGACTAAATGTAATTACTATTCATTGCATTTCTTGCGCCCTTATATATAGTATAACATTGTAATAAAGCCTTATTATAATGTTGAGGCGCCGCTAATATTTTATTACGGTTACAAACGACAGAATGGGCCGTGATCCAAATGGGTGGCAGTAAATCAGTCACGCCACCTTCAAAACGTTGGGGTGAAAAACATTTTCTTCACAATCCCATCATCGGATGCGCACCGGTTGACATCGAAAATGGGGAAGATGCACATAATTTAGTTATAATGCAAATATGTTGTTTCTTCTACTGCAAACAAGATATGTAGTTTACCGGTATCTTTGAAATATTTTACACCCGTACATTAAACCGCAAGGGACAGAGGATCCATTGAATCTTGAGGAGCAGGCAAGGTAGGCGACAGAATTTGAGGTTAATGACGGTCACAGCCATATTCCATACATGATATCTTGCACCAATTAGTCACCGAGTTATCCTGCATGAATGCGTTCTGTTTTGACCAAAATTTGTGATCTTTACTGCGTAGGCTATAAACTGAAGAAATAGCTCAAATGTGTTATTCAACCATGTGGGAAAAGTAGTCTGATCTGTGACCAGAGTATGGTTCTACAGCTGACAGACTGTTTATAGTAAGCCTTAGCAATAAGGACCAAATGTTCAAGCCATTTCTTTTTGATCATACCCTATTGATGTGCCCACTAATCTCAAAGAAACAGTCTGATGGACACGGTATGTGGTAAAGGAGGGACATTGGATGGTGACACACTGATGGTCAGCATTAAACAAGAGGAAGAAGACGATATGGAGCAGATGTCCAATGGTCCATTGTCATCTGACATGCTCATCAAACAGGAGAAAGAAGAGGGCCTAGAACAAGGCAGTACAGGTGGGTCCAAATAAGTGTTTAGGAACCTGCAAGCCAACACTTGCAGAGAAACAGAATTGTTGTATTGATCATTTTACAACACATGATTCAATATATTAGTCTCATATTTTCAACCTTGATAGTCAACACATTTTCTTCCCTCGCTCCTGCTATCCCACTATATCACGGTCGCATTCAACTCCAGCTCCGGACGACCAACCCTCTAAGGATGAACCAGACACCCTGGAAGAAGCAGAGGAGGTTAAAGACAGAGGAGAGGTCCTGGTCTGCTGTTGAGACTGAGGATGTCTCGGGGTCAGACTCGAGTTGGCGCTGCAGACTGTGTCAGCGCTGCTTCAGTTCCTCCTGGGAGCTGACGGGACACTGCTGTACCGGCATCGCGGGGGAGGACGGGGTCGCCAACGGCCACAAGGTCAAACTGGAGTTCCGGTGCCCAGTGTGTGGCGACCGCTTCCTCCGGCCCACTGCCTTCATCATGCACAAGCGCAGCCACATGGGCCAGTCCCAGTACGTCTGTGGGGTCTGTGGACGGACACTCAAGAGCCTGCGCAAGCTGGCCTCCCACAGGCGCTCACACCCCCGCTGCCGCAGGCCTGTGGCTGAACGACAGCAGTGCCATGACTGACTGCAGCCGGAGCTTCTGCAACCTGACGGCACTCAGAAGCCACCGGGAGAGACAGCACGGAGAGGAGAGGAATTGGGAGGATGAGGCGGACAGGGCGGTGAGAGAGGGAGAGGAGGGAAGCACTGCAGTGATATCTAATGATTCAACCAGAGTTTCAGGTAAGGCTGGTTCTTTATTAGTATTTCCTCTTGTTTAGGCAATGGATTAACCTCTCATTTGCAAGGTACTTGGAATTCTGTGAACTTGTGTCTTGAATCAGATTATTCTGATCTAGATATGGTATGTATCTTGTTATTTTCTCTTTCCAATGACTCAGTATTTACCTGTATTTGACAACCTTTCCTCTTTGCAGCAAATCACCACATCACTTGTGTATACACTGGTTCTCCTGACCCTGTCTAATTTGCTCTCTCTTCCCCCAGCACAGCCTCCCCAGTCTCCTCAGTGCTTCATGACCTTTCGGGATGCAGAGACAGAAGAGAGGCATTTACGCTTCAAGCACCCAGTGGAGTATGAGAGACATCTCCAAGGTCGCACAGTGTTTGCCTGCTGTGTCTGCGACCTTACGTTCCCGTCCTCCCGCCTGCTCTCAGCTCACCAACGCACCCACAGCAAGTGGAGTCTGCCCCCCACTGGCCTAGAAGTCTCTTTGCAAGAAAGCACAGGCAGAGGAGAGGCAGAGGGTATATAGAATTTTTGAATTATTTTAAAACAGTCTATGTACATATTATTTGTTTCAGTTGTCACATGTTTTATAATATTTTATTTTCGGTGTTTTATAAAATAAAATAAAATGTTTCTATTGTCACACACCGAATAGGTGCAGTGAAATGTGTTGTTTTACAGGGTCAGCCATAGTAGTACGACGCCCCTGGAGCAAATTAGGGTTAACTGTCTTGCTCAAGGACACATCGACAGATCTTTCACCGTGTCGGCTTGGTATTTCAGGTATGGACAATGAAAAAAACAGAGCTGGTCCACTGTCATATCATCTTCAATGACCCTCGAACCTGGGAACGTCACATGACGGCCAAGCACCCCCCATCTCTGTCGACACCTACTTCACCAGGGAATGCCTACCTGACTTCTAGACCTGCCAGGGGTCAACTTCGACCCTATCGCTGCTCCACCTGTGGAGAGAGATTCATACAGGAAAGCACCCTGACCAAACACTGCACCAAGGCACACGCCAGCTGAGAGAGGATGGTTCTGGGAGCATAGATACCAAGATGAAGAGGACAAGAGGCAAGTTGGAGCGATATATAGGATTGTTTTCCAGGAGGACCTTGACTAACTATTTACAAAGTTGTTTAATGAAGAAATGACGTGTCACTTATGAGATGGATCCTATCATTTCATTGTAGGCCTTAGTGTCAACCGTTATGCCAACTCTCTCCAACACCAACAGAATCCTCACAAAATCTATTTTGAATTCATATCTCTTCTAGGGCTGTGACGATACCAGTATCGCAATATTTTTTCCATGGCAAAAATGAAAACACGAAGCAGAGCTGACTCTTTGGTTCTTTTATTTTCCAAGCTATAGCTTTGAAAATAAATACATGTGATTCTGGATGAAAACATAATGATGTTTGTTTCCAACATTAGGGCTGTTTCCCTAAGTTAAATGCACTTCATTTGTTTCCTTGCCACGATACTAACGAGTATCGCGATACTGGTATCGTCCCGGCCCTAACAACATGAAAAGCTTGTGTCAAAATTGAGTTTTCAAAATTAAATCACATTAAAAAAAATATTCACCTGTGCCATGATTAAAGATAGGATGAAAACAGACTAAACCAGCTTTTGATCAATTTGATAGTAATAATGTCTGTGCTACGACATGTACACTACATTACCAAAAGTATGTGGACTCCTGCTCGTTGAACATCTCATTCCAAAATCATGGAGTTGGTCCCCCCTTTGCTGCTACAACAGCCTCCACTCTTCTGGAAAGGCTTTCCATTAGATGTTGGAACATTGCTGCGGGGACTTGCTTCCATTCAGCCACAAGAGCATTAGTGAGGTCAGGCTCGCAATCGGCGTTCCAATTCATCCCATAGGTGTTCGTTGAGGTCAGGGCTCTGTGCAGGCCAGTCAAGTTCTTCCACACCGGCATTGTCATGCTGAAACAGGAAAGGGCCTTCCCCAAACTGTTGCCACAAAGTTGGAAGCACATAATCGTCTAGAATGTAATTGTATGCTGTAGCGTTAAGATTTCCTGTCAATGGAAGTAAGGGGCCTAGCCCGAACCATGAAAAACAGCCCCAGACCATTATTCCTCCTCCACCAAACTTTACAGTTGGCACTATGCATTGGGGCAGGTAGCGTTCTCCTGGCATCCGCCAAACCCAGATTCATCCGTCGAACTGCCAGATGGTGAAGCGTGATTCATCACTCCAGAGAACGTGTTTCCACTGCTCCAGAGTCCAATGGCGGCGAGCTTTACACCACTCCAGCCGACGCTTGGCGTTGCGCATGGTGATCTTAGGCTTGTGTGCGGCTGATCGGCAATGGAAACCCATTTCATGAAGCTCCCGACAAACAGTTATTGTGCTGACGTTGCTTCCAGAGGCAGTTTGGAACTAGGTAGTTCAACCTAGGATAGACAATTTTTACGTGCTACGCACTTCAGCGCTCGGCGGTCCCGTTCTGTGAGCTTGTCTGGCCTACCACTTCGCAGCTGAGCTGTTGTTGCTCCTAGACGTTTCCACTTCACAATAACACCACTTACAGTTGACCGGGGAAGCAGGGCAGACATTTGACGAACTGACTTGTTGGAAAGGTGGCATCCTATGACGGTGCCACGTTGAAAGACACTGAGCTCTTCAGTAAGGCTGTTCTACTGCCAATGTTTGTCTATGGAGATTGCATGGTTGTGTGCTCGATTTTATACACCTGTCAGCAACGGGTGTGGCTGAAATAGCAGAATCCACTAATTGGTGGTGTCCACATACTTTTGTATATATAGTGTATGTTCCTCTAGAACAGGCATAATCCAACCAGTTAGTGAAAAAATTACCGAAGACGGTGTTTAAAAGTAAAATATATTTTATTTTCTCATGACAGTTGTTGTTATCATGGGTTTCTGTCTTAGAGAAGATGTCTCTTCCAGTCTAGATAATTAGTTGGAGGACATGGTGCTGCTGATCCAGGATTTGTAGTTGCAGACCTTGGTGTAGACACCAGGCTTGTTCCTCTGGGCACAGCCATAACCCCAGGACACAACACCCTGCAGCTGACCATTGCACACCACAGGGCCACCAGAGTCTCCCTAATAGAGAGAGGGGGAGACAGAAATTAAAGGTGAGCAGATTTGTTTCAGGGTATCAGTCAGTCTAGGTTGAAGAATGGTTATTCGAAATTATAGAATCATATTTTCATTCATGCTGTTAATGGATCAGTGGAAGTGCTTCAACTCAGCTTACCTGGCAAGAGTCCTTGCCTCCCTCCATGAAGCCAGCGCAGAACATGTTGGAGGTGATCTGTCCAGGATAGGCGCTGTTGCAGCTGCTGCTGCTCAGGATGGGGAGATCCAGGCACCTCAGAGTGTCGGGGTAGTTGCCTAGAGACAGGCAGAAGAGGATTAGTTTCTCAAACATTCTCTCTTTGGTTCTGAGTGGTCAGTGATATAATTTATCATCAGTTTGATAAACAATGAATACCAAAAGTATTTGTGGGCATATTGTTGATGCTACTCACTGCTGCTGCCGGATAGGTTTCCCCAGCCAGAGACCAGACAGCGGGTGCCAGAGCTGGCACAGCTGGAGGGCAGAGCCACGGTGCTCACATAGCTGTTCAGAGAGGCGGGCTTGCTCAGTTTGATCAGCATGATGTCGTTGTCTAGGTTGCGGCTGTTGTAACTGGGGTGCATGATGACCTTCACTGAGTCGATGAACTGCTCAGTGCCCTCGTTGATGGCAATGTTGTGCTCACCCAGGCGCACCTGAATGCGGCTGGGGAGAGCGAGAGGGGAGGGTTAACAAGATGTACTTAGCCAAATACAGTTTCATGTCAAACATACTGTAGATGGCTTTGGTAAATGTTTTTGAAGAAAGTTTCATCAGTCACTTACGACTTGTAGCAGTGAGCAGCAGACACCACCCATGTGCTGGAGATCAGGGAGCCACCACAGAAGTGGTAGCCAGACTGCAGAGACACCTGGTAGGGTGCAGAGTTCTTTCTGCACTCATACCCTCCAACAATCTTGTCATCCTCATCCTCAATGGGGGCGGCGACTGAGTGGGAGAGTAAAGGAGAAATCTTTGTAAAGAAAAATGTCAAATGTACCAAACTTTTCAAGCAGTGTATACATAATTCAGTTTTATTTTCATGCAGTCTCCAATCTCTAGGCCCACATATTCTTTCCTGTTGAATGGACCGGTACTCACATGCCACAGCGAATAGAGCGAGAAGAATAATGGTCTTCATGGTTGAGTCCGTCTTTGCCTCGGTGCTGAGCTACTGTCAGAGCCCTTTATAAATCCACTCTGTCCTCTGCCATTGGTCAGTTCCAAGGACATACATGTATACATTTCCATTGGTACCTGTCTCTCAAACAATAACTTGCGTGTGAACGGACAGATGGCTAACGAGGCTCCTCAACTGATGATGTGTGCTTAACGGCATTAGCTTACATCCCTATGTAAATTCCTATAATGTTAAACTGAATAGACATTTCCCCTTTTTTTGACTCCTCATTGAAGCAATATAGAAAAGTGTATTCATACAGTGCTTGGTTTTGTGTCACAAACGTTCTCCGAAATAGATTCATTATGAGGCCACAAGGGGGAGTTTCATGACCCAGCATTTAAGGTAAGCCTGGCATTTTGCAACGGTTTCCAGTCTTGGTCAGAAAGGAGTGTGTCTAAGGGTTCCTCAGCTTAATTGATCAATATAGGCTGTTTGTTACTGAGCCTGTTTCATTTATATAAAAAGAGCTTTAAAACAAACAGTATAACAACATGAATCATATGATCATGATATCTAATTGTTGTAATCTAATGATATCATGTTTTTCTTCCTTTATTGGTTTATTCACCTCAGACATACCTATACATCCTGTACAGTATCATAGATGGTGTTACAAATACAGTATAATGTCACTCATCATTTGCACATTTTCAGAATGTATTTAATTGCATATAAATTAATGAAAGGCATTATTTTTCCATATTCAGGGATAGGAAATTATTTTTAGATTGTGACTAGAATGTAATTCAATGGAATAGAATAATGTAATGCTCTATTATGCATTAGGAATTTTTCTTGGCATCATTACAGGCAAAACATGGCAGATATGACAAATATAAACACATAACATGACATAACAAGGTTAAAAAGTTTGGTACAATGTGAACACAATGAATAGAATAGATGTTTAGTCTGGACAGGAATAGTCTGTACTGTTTGCTCAGTGAGATTATGATGTCATGGGGAATTGTTTCGGCCTTACAGGTGGTGTGTGACATGTAGGTGTGTTTGCCCGTGTTTTTCTGAAGCATGTACCAAGTCGAGCGACTGATCAGCCAATTTCTCGTAAATCCAGTGCTGCCGTGAACTACATCTAAGATCATTCCAGTTTCTCTCTTGGTCATTGAAGGTGTTAACCTCAGCACAGTCCTCATTAGAGTTTATAGTGGCACCATTTGGCGTCCCGTCCACCCATTTCCAAGTCCCATTACATTTACATTTTAGTCATTTAGCAGACGCTCTTATCCAGAGCGACTTACAGGAGCAATTAGGGTTAAGTGCCTTGCTCAAGGGCACATTTACGTCATTTAGCAGACGCTCTTATCCAGAGCGACTTACAAATTGGTGCATTCACCCTATAGCCAGTGGGATAACCACTTTACACTTGTTTTTTTTTTTGGGGGTAGAAGGATTACTTTATCCTATCCCAGGTATTCCTTAAAGAGGTGGGGTTTCAAATGTCTCCGGAAGGTGGTGAGTGACTCCGCTGTCCTGGCGTCGTGAGGGAGCTTGTTCCACCATTGGGGTGCCAGAGCAGCGAACAGTTTTGACTGGGCTGAGCGGGAACTATGCTTCCGCAGAGGAAGGGGAGCCAGCAGGCCAGAGGTGGATGAACGCAATGCCCTCGTTTGGGTGTAGGGACTGATCAGAGCCCGAAGGTACGGAGGTGCCGTTCCCCTCACTGCTCCATAGGCAAGCACCATGGTCTTGTAACGGATGCGAGCTTCAACTGGAAGCCAGTGGAGTGTGCGGAGGAGGGGGGTGACGTGAGAGAACTTGGGAAGGTTGAACACCAGACAGGCTGCGGCATTCTGGATGAGTTGTAGGGGTTTAATGGCACAGGCAGGGAGGCCAGCCAACAGCGAGTTGCAGTAATCCAGACGGGAGATGACAAGTGCCTGGATTAGGACCTGTGCCGCTTCCTGTGTAAGGCAGGGTCGTACTCTCCGAATGTTGTAGAGCATGAACCTGCAGGATCGGGTCACCGCCTTGATGTTAGCGGAGAACGACAGGGTGTTGTCCAGGGTCACGCCAAGGCTCTTCGCACTCTGGGAGGAGGACACAACGGAGTTGTCAACCGTGATGGCGAGATCATGGAACGGGCAGTCCTTCCCCGGGAGGAAGAGCAGCTCCGTCTTGCCAGGGTTCAGCTTGAGGTGGTGATCCGTCATCCATACTGATATGTCTGCCAGACATGCAGAGATGCGATTCGCCACCTGGTTATCAGAAGGGGGAAAGGAGAAGATTAGTTGTGTATCGTCAGCGTAGCAATGATAGGAGAGGCCATGTGAGGATATGACAGAGCCAAGTGACTTGGTGTATAGGGAGAATAGGAGAGGGCCTAGAACTGAGCCCTGGGGGACACCAGTGGTGAGAGCACGTGGTGCGGAGACAGCTTCTCGCCACGCCACTTGGTAGGAGCGACCGGTCAGGTAGGACGCAATCCAGGAGTGAGCCGCGCCGGAGATGCCCAGCACGGAGAGGGTGGAGAGGAGGATCTGATGGTTCACAGTATCAAAGGCAGCAGACAGGTCTAGAAGGACAAGAGCAGAGGAGAGAGAGTTAGCTTTAGCAGTGCGGAGAGCCTCCGTGACACAGAGAAGAGCAGTCTCAGTTGAATGACCAGTCCTGAAACCTGACTGGTTTGGATCAAGAAGGTCATTCTGAGAGAGATAGCAAGAGAGTTGGCTAAAGACGGCACGCTCAATAGTTTTGGAAAGAAAAGAAAGAAGGGATAGTCCCCTTTGTCTCTCTGTCAGTCAGACCAATCCAGAAAAACTTTTTTAATGTACAGATGAATTCCTGTTCCTCTTATAATCACCAGGTCTGCTCCTCTCTTTAGACAGTTCTGTCTGCTCTCATCCCAGGATTCAGTCCTATCGGAGATGTAGTTCAAACTGGAACCAAACTTCTTCCATACTTCAGGGCAGGTTTGATTCAGCATAGTGTACCTTCTCTTTAGATCTGTCTTTTCTTTATCAAGGTTTTTGTTTTGGATCTGTAGCTCGTCTCTCTGTTCAGTCAGGTTGTTGTTGCTGGTTCTATAAACTAACAACCTCTCCTCCAAACTGACAGTGACTGTATTATAGTAGACAAACAGGACCATGATCCCAGCCAGTAGGAGAAGACACAGCAGGCCCAGACACACTGCAGCAACTCTGGAACGTCTCCCCATCGAGCTCTCAGAGCCTGAGTTACTTTCTCCAGTTCTACTCTTTGGTGTGGTGTCTTCTGTCTTGGTACCGGAATCATGTCCTTTCAGGGTCTCTACACTGACAAATTTGCCCGTAGTCCACTCATCATAATCACCACAGTCTCGTTCCTCCCTTTTAATGCATTTTGTGTTGTCAATGATACACTCAGACATTGTCATGTTATTTTCCTCTGTCATTCCAATTAAACTATAACATAAACTGTACTCTAATGCGTCTCTGTGCTGCTCTGTGACTGTGCAGTGTACTCACTGTGCTGGGGTTAAGACCCTAGGGAACAGGAAGACATTTTTCACACCCGTGAGAAAGGAAACGAAAATGGAACCACCCACCATGCAATTGTTAAAAGTGTACAAATATACAACTACGTTTTGTGTGTATAAAAATAAGAATTTGAATAATGCGGATGCTTGTGTCACTTCAGGTGGACATAATGTTTTTTGCATGTAGGGTAATGTTTGAGCGTCAGATATAGGCCCACTGTTCACAGAAATGCAAATCCTTGTGAAGATCAGATAATGTGGCTGGTGGAGTGGGTATATAACAATTTGTCTTCATGATTGAGTCCTGTGTAGCAGCCAGTGGTGTAAAGTACTTAAGTCGTTTTTTTTGGTATCTGTACTTTACTATTTACATTTTTTACAACTTTTACTTTTACTTCACTACATTCCTAAAGAAAATTATGTACTTTTTACTCCTTACGTTTTCCCTGGCTCCCAAAAGTACTTGTTACATTTTGAATGCTTAGCAGGACAGGAAAATTGTCTAATTCACACACTTATCAAGAGAACATCCCTACTGCCTCTGATCTGGCAGATCCACTAAACACATGCTTCGTTTGTAAATTATGTCTTGAGTGTTGGAGCGTACCCCTGGCTATCCGTAAATTTAAAAAACAGGAAAATGGTGGCGTCTGGTTTGCTTAATATAAGGAATTTGAAATGATTTATACTTTTACTTTTGATACTTAAGTATATTCAAAACCAAATACTTTTAGACTTTTACTCTAGTAGTATTTTACTGGGTGACTTTCACTTTTACTTGAGTCATTTTCTATTAAGGTATCTTTACTTTTACTCAAGTATGACAATTGGGTACTTTTTTCATGACTGGTAGCAGCCAAAAAACACAATCATGAAGTACGTTATTCTCCTGGCTCTGTTTGCCATTGCATGTAAGTCCTTGCTTTACTCAATGAGAGAAATTCTCAGAAACGTTGTTTAAGTTCACATTGGTGTTCATCCTGTGGTAATACTTGGTGAATAGTGAATATTTACTGAACACAGGCACTGTTCTGTTTGCATGAGTTGTATTTCCATGCAATTTCACACTGATTCTTTCTGTCTGTATTTCAGTCGCTGCCCCCATTGAGGATGAGTATGACAAGATTGTCAGTGAAGGTCATCATGCACCCCAGTTACAACAGCCACACTTTTGGTATTCGTTGTTTATCAAACTGATGGCAAATGATATCAGTGACCTCTCAGAACCAAAGGGAGAATGTTTGATATACTAATTATCTTCTGCCTGTCTCTAGCCTTCTACCCCGACCAACTGTTCTGCCTGGATCTCCCCATCCTGAGCAGCAGCAGCTGCAACAGCGCCTATCCTGGACAGATCACCTCCAACACGTTCTGCGCTGGCTTCATGAAGAGGGGCAAGGACTCTTGCCAGGTAACCTGAGTTGAATTCATAGTGCACCTTTCCACTGTTGTCCTTTTCATTTGATTTGTTAAAAGCTCTCATCTGTTGTGATTAACCAGCTTCAACCAATATTGAAAGATGCACCTCTAACCACCTTTCTCTTGTCCCTCTTCCTTACTCTCTCTATCTCTTTCTTTCAGGGAGACTCCGGTGGCCCCATGGTGGGCAACGGGCAGCTGCAGGGTGCTGTGTCCTGGGGTTACGGCTGTGCCCAGAGGAACAAGCCTGGTGTCTACGTCAAGGTCTGCAACTACAACTTCTGGATCAGCAGCACAATGTCCTGCAACTAATTTATTTATACTGGAAGAGACATATTCTCTAAGACAGAAACCCATGATAACAACTGTTATGAGAAAATAAAAACATCATATTTTGACATTAACCACTGTCTTTGACTTATTAATTCTTTAAAGTGCATTACTATGAGTGCAATATGTGCTTTTAGGAAGGTATGAAACAGGTATATGGCTAGTGCTTATTATGTCTAACTTCTACAGCTAAATCGGTTCAATTCCAATTGTACACTGTCTCCTATCTGTTTCCTCTCCATGCAAAAATGCACTGTTAGCAGGTGAGCCATTTCCTGGAAACTTGATGACATGAGAATGCACATCTGTCAGTGGAAATATGATGACACGTGAACTAGCAGCTGCAATAGACATGAGTAGAACATATTTTTGTTTATCTCTTCATAGGTTAATTAATGGACCTTTTACACATGTATTCTTTCAGCTGTATAGAAAACATTTTAAATGAAGTAGAATATTCTGACAATATACATACAATCCAATTAACCTAAACGTGGAGCATTCCAATTGTTTATTAAGAATATTCAGTCTCAGCTATTCAGCTACAACAGCTAATGAATAAAGGTTTGTGTTCGTTTGTCTGCTGATTGTTGAATTGGTGAACTTCAAATGGCAAATGCCTCACAAATTCCTATTCCCTTTATCCAGCGCTGGGAACATGTGAAATGGTGACGTCAATATTCAGCGACGCTCTACGGTTTGTGTACAATTTCAAGCTTGATGGGAGGGTTACGTTTAAGACTACTGCATCAAATTTGTCTTTGTTTTGTCTTGTATTCCTCGTGTGGTAATCGTGAGGTGAGTAAAATAACATGTTATCCCACTAAGTGTACTGACATTTTCGCGATTAAAGCTAGCTAACTTGAAGCGTAGTGCACTGCATTGCTAGATCAGCGTCACCGTAATATATGCGGAATGCGCAACCATTGCGGATGTGGTGCAGAAAAAATGCGCATCGCTGCGACAAACGCAATTATACAATTATAAAGGTGCTAGACGTCATCATCAAGTTGAAACCTATGTTGTAAATTATTTGATATTTGTAATTTGTGTAACTATTTGGTAACATGTATTATATTTCTCTCTTTTGTAGATTTCCCTCGATCCTCTAGTTACTCAAGTTTATCTACACTTCTGCATATCTCTGTTGATGGGTACTGTCATATAGTTGTTTTTGCACTAATATAAAGGAATTGAAAGGCTCGTTTTCAGAGAGAGGGCATGTCTCTCTTGGCCAGCTTTTACAGTTGATGAACGTCTGCCCCAGGACTTTAGCTGTAGGCTACCTGGTATGAATGAAGAATATCTTATGCAAACGAATGCACATTACAGTGAATGTTGATCCCAGTATGTCCCTGCTCAAGATGCTCTCCTAGCGCCCTTATTTGTTTATGTGCCACTTAGTTGTAGCCTGTGAACATATGCCTTATGCTGCCCCTACGGAAAGATTACTTAGTTGTCAGGCAGATATTGCTCAAGTCCCCAACAATGGTGTGGTACGGCCAACCATCTGTCGCTGTGTGAATGGAACTGTCAGTTGGTCTGTCTGTAAACCAGGCCTGACTCATGACTGAGTACTACGAGGAGGGGGGGCTGCTGTATGAGCACTCGCCTCCCATGCACATCAAAGTGGAGTCTCCGGAGGGCCCCTTCGGAGGGGGCGTCTCAGAGGACGGCTTTCCCAGGGAAGATGAGGACTCAGAGGGCAGCTGTGACCACAGCAGTGGGCTGCCTGGAGGACTCCCCTTCAACGTGGTGGTGGTGCATCCTAACATCATGACCCCTGGTATGTCCTCAGATGACCTCCTGTCCATGGAACAGCGTAAGCTTTAACCAACTTTTAGCTATTAAACGCATGTCTATTGTTCAATATTGATGCTTGCAGTGGTGCTCTGTACTGTTATGGTAAATAGTATAATGTTTTGACTATTACATTTTTATGTTTCACCTCATATGACATAGTAAACATTATCCCTGTCTTTCTGTAGACAGAGGTATGTCCTCTGCGTTGGCAGCGGGGGGTGCAGGCAAGAGGAAGAGTCGTTTTAGCGGTGCAGAGCTGGAGGTGCTGGTTTCTGAAGTGACGCGGTGTGAGGGAGAGCTTTTTGGTCCCGCTGGGAGGCTCCGGCGCAGGGAGAGAGAGAGAATCTGGGCAGGGATCCTGGAGCGGGTCAACGGCGTGTCCAGAGTCCCTCGCACACTCCGCGAGGTCAAGAAGCGCTGGGACGACCTGAAGAGACGCAATGGAGGCAGGCTGGCAGACGCCAGGCACCGCACTTGTTACCTGCCATCCAGCAGAGGGGCTTCCATGCTGGGACGGTCAGCTCAGGCAAGCCCCAGGCTTCACCAGGCCAGACAGAAGCAAAGCACCAGAGGGAAGGCCAGTTTCACGTGCTTCACTGATACAGAACCAGGTAAATCTGAACACTAACAATGAGGTAAAGCCTTAGATTCAAGCCTTGTAGGAACATTCAGATAATGCATATAAAAACTGAATTTTTTAACCACTGTTTTCTATTCTATCCTCTTGTTTACTGCAGTGGGTGGAGGTGAAGGGTCGGAGAGGGACGGCTTTGAGAAGGAGGAGGATAGTGGCGAGCGGGAAAGGGAGGTGGGAGAGGCGGAATGCGAGGGGGCAGAGAGCAGCATGGAGGAAAAGCTGGGTTTAGGACTGGGAATAGGACCTCCCCCTAACTCGGAACGCTGGCTGCCTCCCTCTCCCCTCTACAGCGCCCCTTTCCTCAATGGCACCCCTCAGCCTAGTCCCCAGCCCTCACTAGGGGCCCAGCAGGGACCGCTGGAGGCCCCTCCTCGTGGCTCATGGCTGGAGGACGAGCTCCGTGGCGTGGGGGAGGCAGCTCTGCAGCTGGGGGATCGGGTGGAGCAGAGTCTTCGGGAGTTTGGGGAGGGATTCAGACGAGATATGAGAACACTAGTGGCCTCTCAAGAGGCACTGGCAACCAGCTTACAGCAAAACAATGTTCTCCTGCAAAGGCTGCTGGCAGTCCTAGAGGCGCAACAACAACAACAACAACAACCACCACCACCACCACAGCAGCAGCCACATCATTCCCAAAAGCAACAGCCACAACAGTCAACGCAGCAACCGCAGCAGCAACCACAGCCTCAACAACCAATTCAGCAGCAGCAGCAACAAATACAGATACAACCACAACAGCAACAACTGTTCCTGCAGCAACCCCAACTGGCACAGCAGCAACAACCGATACAACCGCTACCACAGCAACCGCAGCAGCTACACCCCCAGAGTCCAAGTAATCAACCAACTTTAGCAGTTGCCCCTGTACCACCACCCCCAGATATTCTTGATGGTACCACCCGTCCTGAACCACCCACAGTCATGAATGGAACCGTCCAACGGCCAAGGCGGGGGAGAATTGTTGATCATAGACGAAGAAGAAGGCGTTAGATAAAGATGTAAATAAGCGTTGATGTACTTTATTTATTTTCTCTTATACAATCTGATTTGAATTAATTGTGTCCCTCCAATTTCAACCAAAGTTGAAAAAGTTAACTTTATTTTAGTACATTTGTTATATAGAGTGTGCTCTGACCATAAATGAACTTATTTATATACACTACCAGTCAAACCTTTGGACACACTTACTCATTCAAGGGTTTTTCTTTATTTTGACTATTTTCTACATTGTAGAATAATAGTGAAGACATCAAAACTATGAAATAACACATATGGAATCATGTAGTAATCAAAAATGTGTTAAACAAATCAATATATATTTTATATTTGAGATTCTTCAAATAGCCACCCTTAGCTTTGATGACAGCTTTGCACATTCTTGGCATTTTCTCAACCAGCTTCACCTGGAATGCTGTTCCAACAGTCTTGAAGGAGTTCCCATATATGCTGAGCGCTTGTTGGCTGCTTTTCCTTCACTCTGCCATCCGACTCATCCCAAACCATCTCAATTGGGTTGAGGTCGGGGGATTGTGGAGGCCAGGTCATCTGATGCAGCACTCCATCACTCTTGTTCTTGGTAAAGTAGTCCTTACACAGCCTGGAGGTGTGTTGGGTCATTGTCCTGTTGAAAAACAAACGATAGTCCCACTAAGCCCAAACCAGATGGGATGGTGTATCGCTGCATAATGCTGTGGTAGCCATGCTGGTTAAGTGTGCCTTGAATTCTAAATAAATCAGAGACAGTGTCAACAGCAAAGCACCCCCACACCATAACACCTCCTCCATGCTTTACGGTGGGAACTACACATGCAGAGATCATCCGTTCACCCACACCACATCTCACAAAGACGGCGGTTGGAACCAAAAATCCCCAATTTGGACTCAGACCAAAGGACACATTTCCACCGGTCTAATGTCCATTGCTTGTGTTTCTTGGCTCAAGCAGGTCTCCTTTTCTTATTGGTATCCTTTAGTAGAAATGTTCCGTATTCACTGACCTTCATGTCTTAAAGTAATAATGGACTGTCGTTTCTCTTTGCTTATTTGAGCTGTTCTTGCCATAATATGGACTTGGTCTTTTACCAAATAGGGCTATCTTCTGTATACCCCCATACCTTGTCACAACACAACTGATTGGCTCAAACGCATTAAGAAGGAAAGAAATACCACAAATTAACTTTTAAGAAGGCACACCTGTTAATTGAAATGCATTCCAGGTGACTACCTCATGAAGCTGGTTGAGAGAATGCCAAGAGTGTGCAAAGCTGTCATCAAGGCAAAGGGTGATTATATTTGAAGAATCTCAAATATAAAATATATTTTGATTTGTTTAACACTTTTTTGGTTACTACATGATTCCATGTGTTATTTCATAGTTTTGATGCCTTCACTATTATTCTACAATTTTAAAAATAAAGAAAAAGCCTTGAATGAGTAGGTGTGTCCAAACTTTTGACTGGTAGTATGTATGTGTATATACAGTGGGGGAAAAAAGTATTTAGTCAGCCACCAATTGTGCAAGTTCTCCCACTTAAAAAGATGAGAGAGGCCTGTAATTTTCATCATAGGTACACGTCAACTATGACAGACAAATTGAGAAAAAAATTCCAGAAAATCACATTGTAGGATTTTTAATGAATTTATTTGCAAATTATGGTGGAAAATAAGTATTTGGTCACCTACAAACAAGCAAGATTTCTGGCTCTCACAGACCTGTAACTTCTTCTTTAAGAGGCTCCTCTGTCCTCCACTCGTTACCTGTATTACTGGCACCTGTTTGAACTTGTTATCAGTATAAAAGACACCTGTCCACAACCTCAAACAGTCACACTCCAAACTCCACTATGGCCAAGACCAAAGAGCTGTCAAAGGACACCAGAAACAGGCTGGGAAGACTGAATCTGCAATAGGTAAGCAGCTTGGTTTGAAGAAATCAACTGTGGGAGCAATTATTAGGAAATGGAAGACATACAAGACCACTGATAATCTCCCTTGATCTGGGGCTCCACGCAAGATCTCACCCCGTGGGGTCAAAATGATCACAAGAACGGTGAGCAAAAATCCCAGAACCACACGGGGGGACCTAGTGAATGACCTGCAGAGAGCTGGGACCAAAGTAACAAAGCCTACCATCAGTAACACACTACGCCGCCAGGGACTCAAATCCTGCAGTGCCAGACGTGTCCCCCTGCTTAAGCCAGTACATGTCCAGGCCCGTCTGAAGTTTGCTAGAGTGCATTTGGATGATCCAGAAGAGGATTGGGAGAATGTCATATGGTCAGATGAAACCAAAATAGAACTTTTTGGTAAAAATTCAACTCGCCGTGTTTGGAGGACAAAGAATGCTGAGTTGCATCCAAAGAACACCATACCTACTGTGAAGCATGGGGGTGGAAACATCATGCTTTGGGGCTGTTTTTCTGCAAAGGGACCAGGACGACTGATCCGTGTAAAGGAAAGAATGAATGGGGCCATGTATCGTGAGATTTTGAGTGAAAACCTCCTTCCATCAGCAAGGGCATTGAAGATGAAACGTGGCTGGGTCTTTCAGCATGACAATGATCCCAAACACACTGCCCGGGCAACGAAGGAGTGGCTTCGTAAGAAGCATTTCAAGGTCCTGGAGTGGCCTAGCCAGTCTCCAGATCTCAACCCCATAGAAAATCTTTGGAGGGAGTTGAAAGTCCGTGTTGCCCAGCGACAGCCCCCAAAACATCACTGCTCTAGAGGAGATCTGCATGGAGGAATGGGCCAAAATACCAGCAACAGTGTGTGAAAACCTTGTGAAGATTTACAGAAAACGTTTGACCTGTGTCATTGCCAACAAAGGGTATATAACAAAGTATTGAGAAACTTTTGTTATTGACCAAATACTTATTTTCCACCATAATTTGCAAATAAATTCATTAAAAATCCTACAATGTGATTTTCTGGAAGAAAAAACTCTCATTTTGTCTGTCATAGTTGACGTGTACCTATGATGAAAATTACAGGCCTCTCTCATCTTTTTAAGTGGGAGAACTTGCACAATTGGTGGCTGACTAAATACTTTTTTCCCCACTGTGTGTGTATATATATATATATATATATATATATATATTACTTAAACGAAACACAGTAGGCTAATTGAAGGTTCAGCCCTCATCCACATATATTAGCGTAATGCATTGTTTGGAAGTTGCTGCAATAGAACCAAGAAATGTCTGTGATTTCTGTATTGTCCAAATCTTGTAGATAGACAATCAGCATTACATTGACAGAAAGCACTTTGGAGTCTGCAGCAATCTATCATTAGAGCATATTAGTATAATAGTAAATTACCATTGAAATGTAATATACCAATGCATATGTACATTCTCTGATTGCTCTTCCAGTTTTATGATACATATTAAACATGCATTGTGTGACAGGCTGGACATACACATGCAAATCTTAGAAAAAAGCATTATACAATGTGTATTTACCATGTGATGATAAATCATTATAATAGGGCTATAATGTTTAAGATATGGAAATGTTTCCCTACATAGCGCTTAAATGAAAATATGCATCAGTATGTATTTTGCTTCAGATTTTCATGATCTGTTTCTCGTGATGTTATCAATTTATTAAGCATTATCTACAAGTATGATGTATGTGTTATCTTGCATGCAGTGTCTGTTGTGTAGACAATAAAATGCAAGGGATCTGTAAACAAATTAAGCATTTGTGTACCATTTTGAACAATTTATATACGTAATTATAAACTGGGTGGTTCGAGCCCTGAATGCCAATTGGTTGACAGCCGTGGTATATCAGACCGTATACCACGGGTATGACAAAACATGTATTTTTACTGCTCTAATTACGTTGGTAACCAGTTTATAATCGCAATAAGGCACCTCGGGAGTTTGTGGTATATGACCAATATACCACGGCTAAGGGCTGTGTCCAGGCACTCCGCATTGCGTTGTGCTTAAGAACAGCCCTTAGCCATGGTATATTGGCCATATACCACACCCCCTCGGGCCTTATTGCTTAAATATAGTTGAAGGGTCTGACTGTTCTGAGACATGTATTGACTAAAGATTAATAAAGGCAACCCTGAACTATATCTCATCACAGCTCTTCAATAGCTCTTTATTCAGACAAGTGCTGATGGTGCAATCTGTTGACTGATGTGAGTGAATGCCCATGGATAAATGCTTTTGTTTCAATACTCATGACAATCTGAAGTGGACAAACATAACATCACCGAAAGAATGCAGGGCAGGCGAAGACCTTTTACTTCACACCATCACACTCTAGCGGCCAGTAACGTCATATACAATTTGATTCGCCTTCTGCTTTCACGTTGAGGAAGAGGGGTCATAGAGAACCATCTTTGGATGAGTGCTGCATGGGTAAAACATGGCTGCTGTGCATTCATCAGAGATACGCCAGGTCGACCCTAACGATGAGCTGGGGGACCCGGGGGGTGTAGCACAAAAATGTGAATCATCTGAGTATAAATCGACAGACCCCGATAACACTTTTGCTGATGAAGAAGACAGTATTCCTGAGGATTCCAATGAAAATAGAGAATCTAGTATTGTTACCGATGGGCTTGCTAGCCAGACTGAAGCTAGCATTGCGCTTCGAGCTAATTATAAATCAAATATAGGTAATGAGGTGGTCGATTTAACATCTTCTGAAGAAAAGGCCCACAACACCGATGTTTCCTACAACAAGCAGCGGCATTTCGATTGGTCTGAGACGGAGGACGAGGAAGACGGCACGGATGCAAAAGAGAATGGAAACGACGGTAAGTTTATGTTCGCTAACTAGCGTTGACTGTTTCTTTCTTCGAATAGCCTTATCAATATTAACTATGTAAGCTCACCGTCTATCTAGTTTGGAAAACAGTCGTGTGCAAAAACAGACTGAAATGTACGGGATATCCCTGGAAACATGCAGGATACAGCATTGACTGTAAATGTGCTCATGCTCACTAATTGCCAAGATGCTAGCTAGTTGTCTCATGGGCTGAATGAGCTAGCTAGCTTTGTTATTGGCCAACTGTTTATCCAATAGGATATTGATCATATAGGATATTGATCATACTATCCGTTCCCTTTGATGTCATAAAGGCCTTTATTCATAATATTTTTGTGGAGATTGATTTTTTTTATAGTAGGCCTGTTTTCGTATTTAGTCTAACGTTTGTATTCATGCTTACTCATGAACTCATGACAATGTGTTGTATTTATTTTGTATTTACAGTGCGTAATGATGATATGGGGATAACTCCTGAGGTGCAGCAGGATAAGATTACTGACGATATCTCAGATGCAGAGGATGTGGAAAAAGAAAAATCACATTCTGACGAGGATATGGATGTATCAAAAGACACGGGTGAAGAAGATGGTAAAGGAGGAGAGGAGGAGGAGGAAGAAGAAGAAGAAGAAGAAGAGGAAGTAGGAGGAGGAGGAGAAGAGGAGCGAACAGTGAAACGGAGGAGATGTAGTCTGGAGTGCAAAGATTGTGGGAAGAGGTTCACCCGTCGGGAGACATTCAACCTGCATCGTCACTTCCATGCTCACCAGGATGAACTGGCCTCACTCACCTGTAAGGAGTGCGGCCTTACCTTCCAGCACCGCAGCAGCCTCATCAAGCACCGCAGTGAGCACCAACAGAAGGTTGAACAGCCTGTGGAGCGGAAGAGGAGAAGGAGCCCACAGGGAGTCCACAAGGAGGAGAGGCCAGATCTCCAGTGTGACCACTGTGAAGAGACTTTCCCATCACTGAGCAAACTGAGGCTCCACACCTGCAACTGTGCCCCAGAAAAGGCTTACCGCTGCCCCCTGTGCCGCAAAGAGTTCCGCATGAAGGTCTCCATCACCAGCCACATGCAGACCCACTCCCTGAGCTCCCGCCCTTTCCGCTGCCAGGAGTGCCACAGGAGCTTCTCTGACTGCTTTACCCTGCGTGACCACCAGGGCTCCCATGCCTCCCTCAAGCCCTACGCGTGCCCTGAATGTGGCATGGTGTTCAGGCACCGCTCTGTCATGGAGGACCACCGTCGTAAGCACACAGAGGACACGCAAGGCCCCCACCAGTGCAACATCTGTGGGAAGCACTTCAAGTATTCCAGCCTCCTGCAACAGCACCAATACCTTCACACAGGCCAGAAACCCTTCCGCTGCCCAGACTGTGGCAAAACGTTTGCCTTAGCCCAGAACATGAAGGCGCACTGCCGCCAGCATAGACGGCACCCTCACGCCTGCCCTATTTGCCCCCTCACTTTCCCCGACCAGGGCAGTCTGCAGGCTCACGTGTCAAGCCACGAGACAGTCGCGGGACTAGATAAGGAGAACACAAACCACGGGGTGGAGCAAAAACGTATATTCAACTGTCCCCTCTGTCCTCAGAACTTTCCTTCACCAGCTGACCTGAGGGCTCACATGCTGATCCATGAAGGAGAGCATGAGAGGATGGAGAACGGGGCGTGTAAAGACTGGGAAACAAACAGTTACACCTGTCCCCACTGTCCTGCCACCTACTCTGACCAGTCTAATATGATGGCCCACCTGACAACTCACGCATCTGCCCGGGTCAGTGTAGAGAGGCAGGGTAATGGACTTGAAGTAGGGAGATCTGCTCCACTTAACACTGCCAACATCCCAGGGAGGTGGCATAGGGAGGAGATGAGTAGTAAGCCTTTAAAGTGTCCAGACTGTGGCAAGTCGTTTCGTCACCGCTCAGTGTTAACACTGCACATGCGTATTCATTCCAAGGACAAGCCTTACCAGTGCAAGGTGTGCAATAAGTCCTTCAGATTCAACAGCTACCTGCAGCAGCACATGATAATTCACACCGGGGAGAAGCCATACAAGTGCCCAGACTGCAGCAAGGACTTTGCTTTCCTGCAGAACATGAGAACCCATCAGAGGCTGCACACACAGAAACCGTTCCGCTGCACAAAGTGCCGTAAGGGCTACAGCGACGAGAATCAGCTTCAGCGCCATTTGCTGTCACACAACGGCGAAAAGCCCCACAAGTGCCACCTCTGCGAAAAGAGCTTTGGGCTGGCCTACCTGCTGCGGGACCATCTGAACACCCACACAGGTGAGAGGCCCCATCGCTGTCAGGAGTGCCACAAGACATTCCCCTGGCTCGGCAGCCTGCTGGTGCATCAGAAAATCCACGCTCGAAAGCGCCAGGGGTCGAGTCAGCCTTACTCTTTTCCAATGGCCATGAGGATAAGAGGCAGGGGTAGCAGGGGCCGGAGCGGAGGCAGGCTGGCATCAGGCTGGCCCAGGTGGGGTGGAATGGGGCAATCAGGTATGGACACCCCCCAACAAACACCTCCATATCAAGTCCCAATGTCAAGGAGTCCTGAGTGGCAGAGGAGGCCGGCCCAGCCACAGCCTCCCATGTTTTCATCCCAGATGGATATGCAGCAGCCAGGGGAGAGGTCTGCGAGAAGGCCTCCACCAGTCCACCAACAGTGGCGGGTGGAAGGTGGAGAACTGAGGCCTGTCCCACTGCCTAACCAGTCTCAACCGTCTCAGGATCCTGAAAGACAACCAGCACCTGTCCAACAGCAGCCATCTCCACCAAGACAGCCACAGCAGGTACCACAGTCTCCACTGATACAACAACAATTACAGCTACAGCTACAGCCACATCTACAGCCGCAGCTGCTCCAACAGCAGGTTCAACATCATCTACAGTCTCCGCTGATCCAACAGCAATTACAGTGGCAGCAACAAGGTGGACAGCTCCAGCCCCAGCCAGTACCACAGCAGCAGTGGCCGCCTGACAGACAGTTGGTCCAGCTCCAGCAAAAGCTGCCCTGGTTACCAGATGCTCTGCCCCGGCCCGCCCCACCACAGCATCCCCAGCAGTGGCAGTCAGAGGGCCTGCCTCGGCCACCCCCACAACAACAGCCTGGCCTTAGTGCATCTCAGAGCCTAGAACCCCCTCCTCCAGGAGAAAGTGGAGGGACCATGCCCTTGGATAACAAAACACCCCCAGTGGCCAGGCCACAGAACCCCAGCCCATTAGCTGTGAGTGAGCAGGAGCAACACCGGCAACAGCCGAAGCCCATGAGCTGGGGTAACACACCCACTACACCACCAGCCCCCACACCGAGCTCTGTTCAGCTTGACTTCCCTGGGTCCCCCATTTACATGGATGGGGCTGCTTTGTGGGGTGGGCTGAGGACCTCTCCAGCAGTGCCAACATCCCAGAGCTCATCAAACAAGCTGGGCCAAGAGCTTAAGCTGCCAAGATGGTCGAGCGTCTCAGTGCCAATGCAGAAAGCTGTTAATGAATCATCCACACCTCCTAGAAAAGAGGACACTAGAGTTTGGGACTTTAATGCACCTCTGGTAATGTCCCCAACTGTTAGTTCATCAGAGAAAGCTGGGCGTGAGCAGAATAAACAGTGGTCTCCAGCTCTACTCAGTACATCCTCCTCAGCTCAGATGGGCCACAGCGCTGTCATGTCAATTTCAAGCCCTCCATCTCATGGGTTGGGAGGTAGTCCTTGGGATTTCAAAGCATCCCCCTCACACAAATCAGGCCTTAGCCAGGAGTTAGAGCAGCAGCAGCAAATATCCTCCAGCTGGACCAATGTACCCACATCCACCCAGAATGTTCCCATCTCCATTCAATATGACCCGCAACGTTTCACTCACGGGGTGGGACCCACTGTGTGGGGTTTCCAAACCACTCCAGCTGGCCCTCAGCAGCAGCCAATGGTAACAGGCACTCAAATCATCGTAAATCAGACCTCTCCTTTCTTCTCTCCTCTCCCTCCGCTCCCTCCTCTTAGTTTGCCTGGCCCACACCCTCTTCACTCTGTAGCGGTCGGCTCTCTACCAAGGCCTCCACACCCAAACATTTTCTTCACGCCACAGGCGGTCATGAGTGAGAGGCCACACATGCCACAGACCCTGTCACTACCTCAGCTAGCCCCACGGCCTGTTCCTCACAAACTGGGCCGTTTGCCTTATGCCCCAGACCGCCTTCTCCAGTGCATGATCTGTGGGTGCTCTCTACCCCGGGAGTTGGACTTGCAAATGCACTACATGCAGCATGCACAAGGAGAGATTTGACACTGGCAAAGAGAGTGTGTACCACTCTGTTTTTCCAAATGTTTTTAATGTACATGTATTGTATAACTAGCAATTTAGCTGTGTTTTGTGTCTGTTTTTGACATTGTCTATGTTGTTGATCTCACACTATAAGAAAGGGTCAGATACTCTTAAAAAGTGTGTATTTTGTTAACTTGATCAAGCACGTTGTCAGTTTTCCGTGTTCACAGCTTTGCCTTGAACTGCAATGAACTTAGAAATATGACTGTGTAATGGATTTCTTGGGCAGTACTATTATATTTACTGTGTTTTAAACATACCATGGACAGTGGCCCCGTTCACGAAAATGGTTAGCTCCTACAGACAGTGATTCACGTGGCCGTGGCTTGCTATATAAAGTAGGCATACAGGCATTCGGTTACTATTCGATTGAACGTTAGAATGGGCAAAACAGGCGGGCCACAAACAGGCAAATAACGGCGCAGTACAACAGTGGTGTGCAGAACGGTATCTTGGAAAGCACAACACGTCGGTCCTGGTCACGGATGGGCTATTGCAGCAGACAACCACACCGGGTTCCACTCCGATCAGCTAAAAACAAGAAGAAGCAGTTCCAGTGGGCACGCGATCACCAACACTGGACAATTGAGGAGTGGAAAAACATTGTCTGGTCCAAAGAATCCCGGTTCCTGCTGCGTCATGCTGATGGCAGAGTCCGGATTTGGCGTAAGCAGCATGAGTCCATGGCCCCATCCTGCCTGTTGTCAACGGTATAGGCTGCTGGCGGTGGTGTAATGGTGTGGGGAATGTTTTTCTGGCACGTGTTAGGTCCCTTGATAACAATTGAGCAACGTTTCCATGCCCCAAAGAATTCAGGCTGTTCTGGAGGCAAAGGGGGTCCGACCCGTTACTAGATGGGTGTACCTTAATAAACTGGCCACTGAGTGGATATGTCAACATATGGATCTTTGTTCGTTTTTTTTTTCTCTGAACACTCCTGTCTTTGTTACACAATTTTCAAATTCAAGTTTATTCCTCAAACAAGTGGATTTCACCTGTGTTGCACTGTATATTTGTGCCTTTGTTTCAAAACACTCTGCATGTTCTTTCTCTCAATGTTGTTGTGGGTGTTATTCAAATTGTCAGGTCTCCGAATAATTAGTCATTTGGATGAGTAATTTCTTATTCTGTCTACTTTTGGGTGAAAATGTATCTTTTGGTGCTAAATTCATGAAATTAGAGTTATTGGGAGGAGCACACATTTTATCCAAACAGTGTGGCATGGGTTAATATACAAATTAATGTATTGCATTAAAATGAATAACTAATTAACTTTACCTGTTGGGTTTGTGATATTGTATCAGCAACATCAGGACAATGTTGCCAGAAGATATGCTTGTTTCCACTGAGCTGCACTGGGGTCGGAACGCAATCATGGTTACATTAAGACACTGTGGAGCTGATGCGTGATATGGGTCGGAAAACGTACCTCAATGCAGGGATGGGATATTCCACTGTCTTAATGTAACCATGATTGTGTTCAGACCCCAGTGCAGTGTAAACAAACGTAATGGTAGGGTCGGTATCTTCTGGCAAAACATAATGTAACATATTTGACGTTTTACTACATCTGTCCAGTAGCTGTAGTTTTAAATATGTAAATACCTGGTAATAAAAATCCTTGGGAAAAATGTTATATTGTCTACTATGTTGTATTCAATAAAACACAATGACATAATAGTCCTGCAATAATGAAAACAGTCTACCAAATTGATTGTTTTCAACACAAAAAGCTTTGCATAATGTCCATTACATTGCATCTAGAGAACTAATTGTTGGGTCTAATGGTGCTTTCAATAGGAGGTAAAATCATGACGGCAGTGATCTTCAGGTCGGAGCTCTAGAAAGATGCCCGAGTTCCCGACTTGTAATTCCGAGTTGGATGACCGTTCAAAACGATTTTTCCCAGTCGTAACTCGTTTTTTTGCGAGTTCCCATTTGTGTTATGGAACACTCGGAAGTCGGATATATCCCACTTCCGAGTTCCCAGTTGTTTTGAACGCGGCATGATTCGCTGACGTTCTCGCGCCATCTCTGTAGCAAGGAAGTTGTCGTTTGTCGTAATTTCCTACGACGGAACCACTGCAACAACAGTGTGCGGAGGAGAAGAGCAAGAGGCGCTCCGAACAGCATTCTAGGCATCCTATATCATTGTTTACCCCGCGAAAGGAGTTTTATTTTTGCATGCATTAGATGAGGCCCCCCTCTGAGAAATATCAGGGGAATTTAAGTAATAGAAGCGGTAAACACAAAGAACTTAGATCCAAGTTGCAGTGGCCTAGTAACAGCAAACCAAGCACCACGCTGAGTGTTAGCTATGGAGGATGCCTCCGCTGTAACGGTCAAAGACGAGGGAGGAGATGAAGAGGAGTCGGAAGATGTCAGTGAACATTCAACCAAGAAGACCGAAAACAGCGCCAACAAGTCTGCCAAAGATGACAGTACCGATAGTAAGTGACCCCATCCTTCCACAATCATCTAAACACAACTAGCTAATTAGCTAACGTTAACTAATGCTACAACATGCTCATATCCATGTTTGCTAGTTAGCTAATTAGCGTTAACTAACTATTCTAACATGATCATATCCTAGCTAAATGGCTAACTAGCTAAGGTTGCCGTTATTGTTAGGTAGCCATTGACCAGAAATCAATTTGTCCCATTTTATCTTGTGCACATTTTTAGCTAACTAGTTGGCAAAGTAGCTAACTAGTGGTGACTAGTAAGTGTGCGTGGTATAGTCGGTAACGTTGCTTGGGTTGCTAGTTAGCAAGGGGTAAATAGTCGTTCATCATCCGAATGACATCAGTACCGTTTTAGTTAAATGTCTACTCTTTGATCTTACGGTTTCTTCAATGTTACGTGAAATCCAGTAGGCTGTCATATATTGTGATAAATAATACTGGGGTGTATTTATTACGCCTATTCTGTTGCAAAACATTCCTTAAACGGAAGTGAACGAAACGGGGAGCGACCTACCTCAATTTGTCCAGTAGAAACTCTTGTTTTATTTGCTAAATGAAACGTTTTGCAACTGTTTGGCTAATGATTACGACCCTGGACTAGCGTGATCACCTCCCCAATGTTTTGGAACTTGTAAACGTGACGTACTTCCCCGTAGGCCAGAGCCGTCTAATTGTCCCCCACGATTAAATCGGAGCAAGTGTGGGTAGCTGCAGACCAATATGGCGACCGGAGTGTGGGTGTGTCGGAAGGAGTGGGTCTATGGAAAGTGAATCAGCTAATTGGGCAGATATTGTATGTTGCAAGTCAAGACCGTTTTGCGTTGCTGATTGGGCTGCATGACGAGTCGATAAGCCGGCGTCCAGTGCACCAGTGTTGTATGGACATGCCTGTCGATCTGATACCTGACCGTGATACACAGGAAGCGTCCTACTGGGTATCACGGTCCTGTCGCAGGCGGTAGCTAACGTGCCCCCCCATTGATAACCATCTAGATGTAACCTTGATACATGCACATACAGTATACTCAATGGGGAGGGCATGAATGGCAACAACACCAGGACACAGTGCCCTTCGCTCCCGTTTGATAAGCACTACTGTCTTTCAGGGGCGTGGGAAGTAGCTACCTAGTATCAGGGAGACAGTCACAGTAAGCACACGCATACAACCCATGAAGAAACAGTACACCCACCATCAGTACTTTTAATGAGAAATAGACAATGGACAGTTTTAGAACTGAAACTGTACAATTATTTGTGTAAAACAGTGAAATGAGACTCATACTAATCATCTGTCTTCAAAACAGAAGTACTCTCACGGTATGGTAGCTTAATCAATTTACAGTAGTTGCGTGGTAAGAAACGGAAGGGGAAAAAACACAGCTCAGTCAAAACCGTCTAGCCTATAGCAGAGCGCTTTCGACACACCCACTACTTTCCTTTCGGCATGCCCATACTCGGTCGCCATATTGAGCTGCCTCTACCCACCTCTCAATTGTAGGGGGGGACTATGGATCTGTCTCACACGCGATATCTCAGACACCACTGGCACGATTTTGTCATAACTTCGGTGAATGATCCGTCTTGCCATAGAGATCTGGCATTTACACAATTACAATGATTGGCCCAAGGGGGGCGCTGTAGTAATCAACTGAAATTCAAAACTTTGAACAAGCATATGTCCTGTCCTGTTTGAGCTTGAATTGTCACTAATTGGCCCAAGTGCTGCATCATTCGTGGGGGATAACATGTTTACTGTTTTAGAGTAATACAGCTTAAAGGGCTCTGTCATAGGCTATTTATCATACAAGCAAAACATTTGCCCAGGAGCTGAATAGGTGAATCTTTGATCATTTTATTCAATATCTTCTGGTGAGATTCTCCTATTTGAGACATGATGAAATGTTTGATAGAGAACTTCATGGGGTCTCTATAGAGTAGACCTACATTTGGCTCCATAACCTGTCATTCACCTCAAGGGGAAATCATATGATCCCAATTATTTCTCTGTCCACTGGTCAGTAGTGTATAGGATAACTTGACTGATCTGAAAAGCGTGATGAATATTTAGGTTAAATCAAACTTTCCCAATACAGAAGTTAGGTTGAAATCCTTTAAATTAGGCTGCTTCACACGTTCATGTTTTAAAACAATTACATTTCAACAGAATATTATCCACAATGAGTTGACTCTCCATCGTTAGGTTGATATGCCCTTTAGCAAAGATTATTATTGTCAAGCAAAATGTATCTCTGTCAAAATATACATCCATCCAAACAAAAGTTGTATCTATTGCTACATTTTTATCTTGACGATAATATGTATCATTGTAATAAAATATGCTTAAGTCTTGTTTCTTTTTGACAGTCATGGAATTTTGGATGATGGTCACCGTTTTATAATCGTTAGAATTTTTTAAAGACAAACATTTTCTCATCTCCGCTCCTGAGCTGTGCTGCTGCAGGGAGGGGGGTGTTGCCTAGGCAACCAAATACTTGTTTTCTACAAAGCCTTGCTTGTTCAGCAAAGAGCAGCAAAGTTTCATTAAGTTGTAAGGCGTCTGTTACCGTGGAAACGGACTCAACAGCATAAATGCCCAGCCGTCCCGTCTTCAGTCAGCTGTTCATTCCACAAAAAAAGAAAACGGTTATGACGGTTATTTTAATTTTCATGACTGTCTTCATCCATAATCATTGGTTACACGATTATACGGTAATTGTGCAAGCCCTAATTGTACTTGGAGGCACATAGTCATTATCTGATATAATAAATATTCATTTGTGTTATTGTTTAGTTTTCTTTTCTCTTTTCTTTGGCAACAGGAGTCGCCCTGACCTCCCATTTTCCCCTTTCTATTTGTAGGGGATGGGCTTTTCCGCTGTCTGGATTGTGGAGAAGCCTTTGAGGAGGAGGCGGCCTACCAGGAGCATCAACATGAGCACACCCATGATGGCCCCATAGTCTGCCTGGACTCTGACTCCCAATTGGATGGCTTGCTTGTTTCAGAGAGTGGGGGCCAACGAACACTATGTTGCGCTCTTTGTGGGCGCAAATTTGCAGACTCAAGGGGTTTTTACTCACACCAGGTCAAACACCGTAATGAAGCCCTCAAGCAGTCAACTCCTGTTTTGCAATCAACTCCTGTTTTGCAATCAACTCCTGTGTTTCAGTCAGTTGCTGGGCCCCAGTCAACTCCTGATCAGAGCTCAGGGGTGGCTAAGCAGTATGTCTATGAATGTGAAGACTGTGGTAAATCCTATACTTCGATGGGCTCTTTCATCAGTCATACACGCTCACACAAGCAAGCTTCCAAATCAGTTTTCCATGAGCTGGCACACCTGAAAAAGAAGTCATTTGAGTGTCAAACTTGTGGTCGCTGTTACTCCCGTGCATCAGCTCTTGACGCTCACCGCCGTTGTCATGAGGTCAAACTAATCCCGAAGTCCCGCAAAAGGGGTGCAGAGAAGCGACCTCCCGCAGAGGAGCCTGCCATTGCAACAGAGGACAGCAACAAAGCTTCTGAACAGATACATGGGGCACAGGAAAATCTGTTTGGGTGTTCATGTGGCAAAACATTTCGCGCCCAGTCTGGCCTGAAAACACATCAACGATTTAGCCACAATGACAAATGTTCTCCTGAAAAGCTTAAGAGAAAACCCAAAAAATTTGACTGCAGTGAGTGTGAGAAGACCTTCAGTTCTTACGCCGGCATGCTCTGCCATCAACGCTATCATATGAAACGAGGTGGTAGTGGTGGCAAAAGGTTTCCATGTGAGGAGTGTGGCAAGGTCTTCACAACGCTCACATTCTACTACAAGCACCAGCGTTTGGCTCATACTGAAGAGACTCCAGCAAAGTCTTTCCTTCATCAGGTTTGCCAGCTCCAGAAGAAAGCGTTTGAGTGTCAGGAGTGTGGGCTCCGGTTTTCCAGGGCCTCGGCTCTCCAGTCCCATCAGCTTTGCCACCACTATGTTTTTGGAGGGACTGAGAAAGAATCCCAGACACAAACATCCCCACTACCTCAACATAAGCTATTACTGGATAACAAGACAGGGACTGAAATATTTGCTTTAGGGGCCATTGTCTACCCACAGGACACCCCTCAGACCCCTGTGACGGAGAGAGACCCATCTTTCTATGAAACTGATGGGGATGCAGAGGCTGATGGAACTGATGATGTCAATGTAGAGGTGATCAGTGTAAGTACCTCAGATGGCTCTGTAAGGGATGAAGAAGAATCACTACAAGAACTCAACCCTGATCTTGAATTACTGTGTGAATCAGACCAGGATGGAAAAGAGGAGGTGGATGCTGTGTTGTGTCAGACTGAGTACTTCTCTAGTACACTTAAGTCTAAACCAGAGATTGATCTGAAAATTGTACAAATTGACTTTCTGCCATTTGAAGGCGAAGGAGCTCAAACGGAGAAGGTTCAGGAACAAGACCCACCTAAAAGATTTAACTGTCCTGAGTGTTACCGCTGGTTCACCAGTGCTGCATCTTTGCGCTCTCACAAACTGTGGCACAGAGTAGATGGCAAAAAACTATGGAGTCCTGAAAATGATATTTTCAAGTGCAATGTTTGTGGATTTGACACTACACATCGGAAAACGTACCACAATCACATGCGAAAACACGATGGCCGAAAACCCCACAAGAGTATATTGTACCAGCTTGCCGGACTACAGAAGAATAGCTTCAAATGTGAGGTGTGTGGACAGTGTTTCTCACGCATGTCTGTCCTACACTCTCATCAGCAACAGCATCCAAAAAGCAAAGCTCATCCATGCCCAGATTGTGAGAAGACTTACTCTAATGCCAGTGGTTTGTACAACCACCGCAAAAGCTGCCGCGCTCAAACCCCCACCCAAAATGAAGTACCAGACACTAAAAGTGAAGTGTTTAATCCAAAGAAGACTTTATTAGGCCCAAAGGTTTATTATTGCGAGCGATGTGGAAAGGGCTTCTGGTCTTTGGGTGCTTACGCTCACCACAAGCAGAATCAAGCTCAGTGTGCACATTTGAAGGAGAAGAATGAGCCAACCGTGTCTTCACATTCTGCCAATGGCCCTCCACATGTTCGTGGTAAAGTTGCCTGCCCTGTATGCGGAAAGAAATTTCGTCACCAAGGCATTATGAAATCTCATATGAGGAAACACGAGAATGGGAATCATAGATGTGAACTTTGTAGCAAGTCTTTTCGGATGTTCTCAAGCCTCCTCAGGCACCAGGTTGTACATAATGCTCGAATCCTCCCGCCTCCTATCAAGTCTTTTCAACATCAGGTAGAACAAGTGAAGAAGAATGCATACAGCTGCCCTGATTGTGGAAAACTGTTTTCACGAGCCAAGGCACTTAAATTCCACATGAAGAGCCATGGTTATGAGACTGACTACTCTGCCTCATCGCCTAAATCTGCTCTTGAGCTAGAGGGGCTGAGGTGTTCAACATGCCTTGCCCATTTCATCAACATATCCTCATTGCACACTCACCAAAAACAGTGTGACAAGATAAAGACTGTCAGTAAAAGCCACAAGGAGGATATTGCCCAACATGACACAGTTCCTAAGGCGAAGAAATTCAAATGTCCCTCCTGCCCTTCTCTTTTCAACAATTTACTGTCATTGCAGTATCATCGAAAAGAATGTGGCAAGTCGAGGGCAATTGGAGGCTTGGATGTAAAAGTGAAAGGAGGTTTAGAGAAGGAGACACAGTGCGTTGTCCAAGACCTTTTGAAAACAGCTCAGTCAAACAACTCCGGCACTGAGAAAATGACTCAATCTGTTGCTGAGAAGGAATGTGGTGAACAAAAGGAGACCAATGAGTCCCAAACCTTGAAGAAAGCTGCCACAATCAACGCAACTGATTTGAAATACAAATGTAAAGAGTGTGAGAGAAGCTTTGCCGTTGTAGGAGCACTGAATTTCCATAAAAGGATTCATGTTCTGGGTCACAAGTCTAAAGTAAAACCAAAGCTGAAATTGCAAGTGGCCGCAAGCCCTGAGGACCCTAAGCAACCCAAAAAGGTAGAGCAAACAACTAAAGGCCAATTCTGTTGTTCAGAATGCGGAAGACGTTTTATCTCCAATGCAGCCCTTGGCACTCACAGACGATGGCACACAGATAAGAAGTTTGCTGGGTCACTGATAAAAGATGACAAGACAAATTCTGTTGGACACAAGTCAGTGGATGAGGGTCCTTTTCAGTGCAACAAGTGTGGAAAGGGATTCTTCTACCTGTGTGTTCTCCGCCGACACCAGTTGTATTATCCGCCATGTCAGACCAAAGCCGAACCAGAGCCTGCAGCTGACACCAGCATGGAAGGCAACCGCAAACCCTCACACGCTGAATTTGCATGTCCAGAATGTAACAAAACTTTCGTAAAGGGCTCACTTTTATCAGCTCACTATGAAAGTGAGCATAACAAACCCATTGAGTCTGCAGATCTTCAGGTGGACCAGTCCATGACCATGTCCATTGAAGAGGTCCCGGAGCAGCCTGCCACGTCACACAACAAGTCTGACGCCTTTCCATTAAAGAAGCCAAAGCTTAAATTAAATCTTCACCAGTGTCCTCATTGTGATATGAGCTTCTTGAAGGTTCGAGGCTTGCGTGCCCACAAATGGCAGGCCCACTCCCAGAGCAAGAAGGTTAAGAGCAAGGGCACTTTGGCTGAGAGCAGGGACTCTGTTGCCATAAACAACTTGGATACCAAGGGAAATGAACTGGTTAATGAGAGTAAGGACTTGGTTACAGAAAACAAAGGCACGGTTGTCAAAACCGAACACTTTGTTACAAAGAGTAAGAATGCTGTTGGCAGAAGAAGGAAGAAGGGTCGACCGGGTTTCAAATCCATCCCTTGCGTTGACTGTGGGAAGAGATACAGTTCTTCTGGGGCACTCTATAATCACAAGAAGATCTGTGGAGTGCTCAAGCAGGAAGTTAAACCAGGAATGGCAGAAGTAGTTGCAGAGGAACCCTCATCACCAACCCGCCTCTATGAGCAGACAATCAAATGCCTCTTCAAGTGTGACAAGTGTGGCAAAGCTTTCCCAACTGAAGAGCAACTAGGAGCCCACAAGGACTTGGCAAAGAGCCGACCTCACTCTTGCGCCCTGTGCTGCCGTGGATATTGGACTGAGACTCAGCTGCAACAGCACCTGGCCTGGCACGACGAGGTCCGCCGGCGACTCCCAACAGAGCTTCGTTACAGACTCAGTGCTTCTGTAAGCACAGGGCCCGCTAAGCTCAATGTCCCTCTGCCTGATTTGAAGGCGAAGTCATCCCTCAAGCCACCACCTACACCCCCCTCCCGGCCACAGAATAGCCACAAGTGCCAGCACTGTGGAAAAGCGTTCCTATCTCCAGGTGCTCTGCATAAACACGAGGCTCAACACGACAGCGATGGCTCCTACCGTTGCTCCCTTTGTCCCCGGACCTTCAGTGAGATTCGGGACCTCATTGACCATCACCAGGAATGTATGGGTGATGACAAAGTGCATAGAGATCCCTACACTGCTGTCTCCTCAAGAGATACTGATGGCCTTACTTGCATTGAATGTGGAATGTGTTTCAGTCGAGAGTTGGAGTTGCACCAGCACTACATTGAACATGCTCGTGGAGCATATTAGATTAACAATGGAACTACTACAAGTCAGGAGATATTAGAAGTCGAATTTGACTTTTTCATGCACTTATGCACCTCTTTCTACTTCAGTTCAATTTTCTCCAGGTTATTTTTCAAAGACTAAGTGTCCAAGAGACTTGGTAAATTTGACTATTCTAATTATATTATAGAATGGTGTTAACAGCATTGCAAATATATCCACTAAGTGCTTATTTTAGCTCTTGACACTTATTCTATCTTTCTCAGGCTCTATTTCACACTGGACCTGTACAGAAATGTAAAAATGTCTAAAGAAAAACGCCTTTTATCAGTTCCCCTTTTAAAATGTGTCCTCTTGGTGTAGAAAAAGAGAAAGTTTGCTAACTGCGGTTACATTTAGAAAATGGTGCTATGTTTCTCTATGCCGAGAAATGATTACATCCTGTAAAGTACAGCAATTTGTCTGTCAAGGGAAGCACTAATTAAAGTTTGTTTTGCTTGACTTAGTATGCAGGGGGAGAAGACATGAGTCACCCACTTTCAGTAACATGCACTTGACTTTCTTTTGAAAAATTAATCAAGTTCTGGCTTTAACCTGTCTATATAAGATGGATGTTTATAGTATTACTAGTACCTATTTTTGTCTGTTTTCATTTGCGAAATATTACCACACTAACATTGTATCATTCATGATTAGAAAAATTGAATATTTTCCTGGATTTCACTACCAAAGTTCCCCAAATACTAACAGTTGATTTGTTACTTTTCTCTTACTTTCCTGTGTTGTGAAAACATTTATCTATCGTAATGAGTTTGATTTAACCAACTGGTTTAGCATTTGTTCATGGAGTTATGTTATTTTCCTTGGTTTAAATGAAACCTTAAAGTTTTTAGACTATTGCTAATCTTTTGAAGTCGTTACCTTTATCAATTTCAATGTAACCTTTTCCTTGTACCTTTAAACTACTACTGGTGTCTTATTAACTAATGCAGACATGAAGAGTTTGAGTAAATGTTTAAAACTGTAGTTAAGTTTCCTGTGTGGTTCATTGTGTTGACTAAGTTACTGGTGTTAATGGGCCTTTTAAGCTTGACACTGAGTTTTTTTGGGTACCCTTCCCCAGTCCTGTCTCTGAGCTCTACGGACAATTCCTTCAACCTCATGCCTTGGTTTTTGCTTTAACATGCACTGTCAACAGTGGGACCTTTTTATATAGACAGGTGTGTGCAGTGTACTCCTGAGTGGCGCAGTGGTCTAAGGCACTGCATCGCAGTGCTAACTGTGCCACTAGAGATCCTGGTTCGAATCCAGGCTCTGTCGCAGCCGGCCGCGACCGGGAGACTCATGGGCGGCGCACAATTGGCCCAGCGTCGTCCAGGGTAGGGGAGGGAATGACCGGCAGGGATGTAGCTCAGTTGATAGAGCATGGCGTTTGCAACGCCAGGGTTGTGGGTTCGATTCCCACGGGGGGCCAGTATAAAAAAATATGTATTCACTAACTGTAAGTCGCTCTGGATAAGAGCGTCTGCTAAATGACTAAAATGTGTAAAATGTAAATGTAAATGTGTGCCTTTTCCAAATCATGTCCAATCAATTGAATTTACCAGCTCAGTTGGTAGAGCATGGCGCTTGCAACGCCAGGGTTGTGGGTTCGTTTCCCACGGGGGGCCAGTATGAAAAATGTATGCACTCACTCACTGTAAGTCGCTCTGGATAAGAGCGTCTGCTAAATGACTAAAATGTAAATAAGGTATTTCTGTTTCTTATTTCTTATAAATGTGCTAACATTTCTAAACCTGTTTTTCGCTTTGTCATTATGGGGTATTGTGTGTGTGTATATATTTTTTTTAGTCAATTTTAGAATAAGGCTGTAACATAACAAGGTGTGGAAAAAGTGAAGGGGTCTGAATACTTTCCCAATGCACTAACTTTTTGGGCGACCTGACCAAATTCACATAGAAATATGTGTTATAGAGCCGTCATTTTCATTGAAAGCAATTCTAAGAAGCGGTAGATACATTTTATGTGCGTTATTTCTATGCTTCCCGTTCTTAAATTTTAGTTTTTGTCTTTTACTTTAAAGGTTTTGTACACCAGCTGAAAATACAATATTTTTGGTTATGGGAAATATATTTCACAGCAGTTTAGATGGTACAATAATTCTCTACACTATACTTTGCTTGTTTTGTCACAAACTAAAAATAGGTTAACTATTTTAGCAACCAGGAAATGGCGGCGTGATTTCTGCGTAGTTAATCTTTTTAATTGTTACACTTTCAAATGATAAAACCTATACAGTTCCAGTCTAAAAACTGAACCATGAAAAACATCCTCAGACCATTATTCCTCCTCCACCAAACTTTACAGTTGGCACTATGCATTGGGGCACGTAGCATTCTCCTGGCATCCACCAAACCCCAATTCATCTGTCGGACTGCCAGATGGTGAAGCGTGATTCATCACTCCAGAGAATGCGTTTCCACTGCTCAAGAGTCCAATGGCGGCGAGCTTTACACCACTCCAGCCGACACTTGGCATTGTGTATGGTGATCTTAGGCTTGTGTGCGGCTGCTCGGCCATGGAAACCCATTTCATGAAGCTCTGACAAACAGTTATTGTGCTGACGTTGCTTTCAGAGGCAGTTTGGAACTCGGTTGTGAGTTTTGCAACCAGGACATTTTACGCACTTAAGCACTCGGCGGTCCCGTTCTGTGATTTTGTGTGGCCTACCACTTCGCGGCTGAGCCGTTGTTCCTCTTAGATGTTTCCACTTCACAATAACAGCACTTAGTTGACCAGGGCAGAAATTTGACGAACTGACTTGTTGGAAAGGTGGCATCCTATGACGGTGCCACGTTGAAAGTCACTGAGCTCTTCAGTAAGGCCATTCTACTGACAATGTTTGTCTATGGAGATTGCATGGCTGTGTGCTCAATGTTATACACCAGTCAGCAACGGGTGTGGCTGAAATAGACAAATCCACTAATTTGAAAAGGGTCCACATACTTTTGTATATGTAGTGTATCATTTCAAATCCAAAGTGCTGGAGTGTAGCTTTTGTAGCTCACTGTATATGTTGGGGGTGTAAGTGGTGTGTGTTTGTATAATGTGATCAGTCTTGCAGTGTATTCTAATAAAGTATGTATTCAATCATGTTAATGATTAATGAGCCTAAATATGGAACGTTTTGAGCATACTGATCCTAGCAGTGGAGAGAACTACATACCTGTAAGTTTGAGTTTTCTGGTGCACTTAAAGCTGCAATATGTCACTTTTTGGGAGACCTGACCAAAATCACATAGAAATGTGAGTTATAGATCTTTCATCCCCATTGAAAGCAAGTCTAAGAAGCGGTAGATTGTTCTGTGTGCTATTTCTATGCTTCCCGTTCTTAAGCTTCGTTTTTGCGTCTTTTACTTTGTTTTGTATACCAGCTTCAAACAACTATTTTTGGTTATTTAAAAGCTATTTCACAGTGGTTTAGATGTTACAATGATTATCTACACTATACATTGCTTATTTTGCCACAAACTATTAGAATTTTAGCAACCAGGAAATGGCAGAGCGATTTCTGCATATTGCACCTTTAAAACACAATATGGTTGTGCCTGTGCTAAAATGTGTCAATTGGTGAAAACATCTTGCTTGTGAAAAATATGCACCTTCATCCTAAATCCCACGGTGATGCTGCTGATAGTTTGGCAATTCAATCTGAGATAAACTATCTTTACAAAAGAATTGAAACAAGTTCAAATAAATTGTTGAAAGTTTTTAACAAAATTACAGGCATGTCATGGTACTATATTGTCCTAATTTATGCTCCCTTTCTCTCCTCCACAGTGAAACTAGCCAGCATGAGGTGTCAGGACTGTGGACAGCAGTTCACTCGCTGGGAGGCCTTCAAGACTCACCTTCGTAAGCATGTCCTGGAGGAGGCGATGGCGGAGGAGGAGGAAAGAAGGCAGAGCATCAAGAGAGCCCTGGAGACTAACAGGAGCAACAGCAATGTGGAGTCAGCAGCACCTGAGAAAAAGCAGAAAAAGAATGACGACGGTGATTATGAAGAGAACAGTGACGTAGACGTGGAAGGTGATGAAGAAGATGAAGAGTTCTTCGACAGTTCCTGGCAGGTCAGACCATCAGAGATCGTCACGGTTCGTCCCCGCGTCGCCATGCTGTCTGAGGAGGAGAAGCCAGTCTTCAGCAGCTCCCACAGGGTCTATGCATGCTCCATCTGTGGGAAGGTCTACTCCTACCTCGAGTCGTTTAGAAATCACCAGAAGACTCACGAAAAAGAAGAAAAAAAACAACCCACGGAGAACAAGTGCCCGGACTGTGGGAAGGTCTTTGCTCGCCCATCCCTTCTGGTGACTCACTTGAAAGTGCACAGGCCTCCCGTGCCGATGGAACCCTCCACTCTGAAGTGCGATCAGTGTGTAAAAAACTTCAATTCCCTGCAGACGTATTTGATCCACATGGACCTGCACAAGCAGAAGCCCTTCTGGTGCCTGGCCTGTGCCAAAGGCTTTAGGGATGAGCTCTCTCTGGACAAACACCTGCAGGGCCACAACCTGAGGCGTCACAAGTGTGACATCTGTGAAAAATCTTTCCGCGTGCCCGCTGAGCTCCGCTACCACTACAATACTCACACCGGCGCCAAGCCCTACAAATGCACGCTCTGCAAGAAGAACTTCTCCCAGCTGGGCAACCTCATCACGCATCGGAAGAAGCACGTAGGGGTCTACGTCGGGGCCAGTAAGACCCCATTGGGACCCAGGAACCACCAGTTTGCTGGGAGGAGAAGGGTGACTGAGATGAAGAGGCTGGTGTTCACAGGGATGGGTAGCACAGAGGAGGCGGAGGTGATAGATACGCTTCAAGAGGAAGAGGAGGAGGAGGAAGAAGAGGAGGAGGATATTGAGGTGGCAGACGAGAAAGTGGGTGAGGAGGAATCTGGATCAGAAGAGTCGGGGTCTGAGTCTAGTTCTGAAGATTCTGGCGCTGAGGAGGAGTCGTCGTCGGGTTCAGAGTCGGGATCGTCTAAATCAGATTCATCAGACTCCTCTGGATCTGATTCCTCTGACGACTCTGATTCCTCTGGTTCGGGAGTGGAGGAGGAGGAGCAAGAGGGGAAAGAAGAGACTGCACTGGAAGCACTTGTGGCGGAGCAACAGAAAATACATAAGGAATGGGAGTGTTTTGAATGTGGTGAAGGGTTTGATCAAGAGTCTTCGTTGCACCTGCACTATATGAAACACGCCAGTGGGGAGCTGCCGGTACAATGACGGCCCAGTACATGGTGAGATTAGCGGTGAAATTATTGTTGAGTTGGGCACTGTTCAATGTGTTTCTACTACTTCAGAATTGAGTCACTGCTGAGCCCTTGAATTGAAGAACACTGAAGACAATTCCTAATAATTCCTCTTCCCATTGTTGATCACCAGTATTACTTATTTTTGTCCTTTTTTCTGCCCTGTCTGGGTTTTTTTCCCGGCCTCAAGTTTAAATGTTTTGAAGTGTGGGTTGAATGGGTGACTTTAGTTGTATGAGTTGAAGGCCGTGAGGAAGTTAGCTTTTTTCTTGCTACTTTGTCTTTACATTTTAGATTGTTTCTCACTAATCCAAATGTTTTTGTGCCTTTTGTCTTCGATACAACCATATCACTCACTCTTCTATCAGTCTGATAACCTATTCAGCTATATGTTTTTTGAAAAAGCTTCACATAGGAATTTTTTTGGTCTGGATGAAATTCCTGTTTTTGTTATCATAAAAATGTAACTTGTGTGATTAATAAATTAAATGCATTTTGAGGCCTCTCTTTGTATGTTCTTTACAACACAATTGCCTTCTCACTATGGTCTTAAATCAAACATTTCATTCAGATTGTAATGACTGTTTGTCATAAGTATTTCAGCCATTTTAGACTCCAACCCTGAATTTGTGTGTGCTTGGCACGTTTTCTGCTCTGTGGGTTGCAAAGGGTGACATCTACTGGCCTATGTGCATTTCTCCAGTCACTGGTTTTTTATTTATTTTACCAGGCAAGTCAGTTAAGAACAAAGTCTTATTTACAATGACAGCCTACACCGGCCAAACCCGGACCAATTGTGCGCCGCCCTATGGGACTACCAATCACGGCCGGTTGTGATACAGCCTGGAATCGAACCAGGGGGTCTGTAGTGACGCCTCAAGCACTGAGATGCAGTGCCTTAGACCGCTGCGCCACTTGGGAGCATGACTCTTGTCCATTGGTTTTGAGGAACCTGTCTGATAAGTAATGTTTGATTGCTGGTTGATGTATGGCTGAACAGATACTAAGTTTTAATATTTTTTTATATGAATATTGCTATAGTAATCAAACATACATTTATCACAATGTATGTTGTCATGCTTTATAAGCTCACCAAATCATAGCTGACTAAACTCAACTCCATGGTGAAGGAAGTTTCTGATGAACTCCACCAACGGAGTTGAGCAGAGACCAGGCTTTGTGGAATTTGGCTCCATCTACATCAGTGGTTACCAACCTTTTCTGAGTCCAAAAGCAAGCAGAGATCTACCACTCAGATATTTTTTTTAAACATGTCTTAAAAAACATAAGCCTATGCAACAAGAACCTATTAAAAACAGTTCTGTAGCAATGAGGTTTGTGCTGTAGGCTATAGGCCCAATACATTATCATTGCATATTGGCTATGCTTGAATTGGCCTGCCAATGTTATTCTCAGACCATTTTGAAATTATATTTCAAAAATGTAGGTATATGATCACACTGGTAATACACTGCTCAAAAAAATAAAGGGAACACTACAATAACACATCCTAGATATGAATGAATGAAATAATCTTATTAAATACTTTTTTCTTTACATAGTTGAATGTGCTGACAACAAAATCACACAACAATTATCAATGGAAATCAAATTTATCAACCCATGGAGGTCTGGATTTGGAGTCACCCTCAAAATTAAAGTGGAAAACCACACTACAGGCTGATCCAACTTTGATGTAATGTCCTTAAAACAAGGCTCAGTAGTGTGTGTGACCTCCACGTGCCTGTATGACCTCCCTACAACGCCTGGGCATGCTCCTGATGAGGTGGCGGATGGTCTCCTGAGGGATCTCCTCCCAGACCTGGACTAAAGCATCCGCCAACTCCTGGACAGTCTGTGGTGCAACGTGGCGTTGGTGGATGGAGCGAGACATGATGTCCCAGATGTGCTCAATTGGATTCAGGTCTGGGGAACGGGCGGTCCATAGCATCAATGCCTTCCTCTTGCAGGAACTGCTGACACACTCCAGCCACATGAGGTCTAGCATTGTCTTGCATTAGGAGGAACCCAGGGCCAACCGCACCAGCATATGGTCTCACAAGGGGTGTGAGGATCTCATCTCGGTACCTAATGGCAGTCAGGCTACCTCTGGCGAGCACATGGAGGGCTGTGCGGCCCCCCAAAGAAATGCCACCCCACACCATGACTGACCCACCGCCAAATCGGTCATGCTGGAGGATGTTGCAGGCAGCAGAACGTTCTCCACGGCGTCTCCAGACTCTGTCACGTCTGTCACGTGCTCAGTGTGAACCTGATTTCATCTGTGAAGAGCACAGGGCGCCAGTGGCGAATTTGCCAATCTTGGTGTTCTCTGGCAAATGCCAAACGTCCTGCACGGTGTTGGGCTGTAAGCACAACCCCCACCTGTGGACGTCGGGCCCTCATACCACCCTCATGGAGTCTGTTTCTGACCGTTTGAGCAGATACATGCACATTTGTGGCCTGCTGGAGGTCATTTTGCAGGGCTCTGGCAGTGCTCCTCCTGCTCCTCCTTGCACAAAGGCGGAGGTAGCAGTCCTGCTGCTGGGTTGTTGCCCTCCTACGGCCTCCTCCACGTCTCCTGATGTACTGGCCTGTCTCCTGGTAGCGCCTCCATGCTCTGGACACTACGCTGACAGACACAGCAAACCTTCTTCCCACAGCTCGCATTGATGTGCCATCCTGGATGAGCTGCACTACCTGAGCCACTTGTGTGGGTTGTTGACTCCGTCTCATGCTACCACTAGAGTTAATGCACCGCCAGCATTCAAAAGTGACCAAAACATCAGCCAGGAAGCATAGGAACTGAGAAGTGGTCTGTGGTCACCACCTGCAAAACCAGACCTTTATTGGGGGTGTCTTGCTAATTGCCTATAATTTCCACCTGTTGTCTATTCCATTTGCACAACAGCATGTGAAATGTATTGTCAATCAGTGTTGCTTCCTAAGTGGACAGTTTGATTTCACAGAAGTGTGATTGACTTGGAGTTACATTGTGTTGTTTAAGTGTTCCCTTAATTTTTTTGAGCAGTGTATATAATGTGTTGTAATTCTTGTGAGGCACAACTGAGAGAGCATAATTATTTTTTAAATTTTACTGGGCAGATAGCCTGCATCTGATGGTCAGTCTGAGGGGCGGGAGAGAACAGCGGTGAGTGCCTCACCGTACTCACCGTCCCTCCCTCTGCTGAGAAAAGGGGACACAGGCTTCCTGCTGATGACGAAACTCAAATCGCACTGCATAATTTCTGCCTCATGCACCAATTCATGTTGTATATATTTCTCGATATTAAAATCCGCTAATAATAACAATGCAAGCTTATCGAAACACTGCTATACTCATTCATAGCTGCTGCAATGCTGGTTGTAGCGTGAGTGGAAGTAGGGAGAATGCGCATTTTATGGCTTATCAAAGTGTTGACAGTGCACAACTTAAACAAACTTTTTAAAACAGCAGCTCTTTGCTGTATTCATTGAGTCTCTCTAGTCATGGTTTTAAACGTTTTGAAATCTCACCGAGTCAACTTTGCTGTGCGCTCGGGGCTTCTTTTTAGACATGGTGATCTGAGCTATCTGATTGGCCAGTGGTAGGTCTATAGGTGCACTGATTTGTGTTTTAGAATTTTTGAAATATTTTTTTAGGGGGTAGATCAGCTTTAATATTGCAGATAGATTGTAGCTTCCATCAATGTAATTGTCTGCATCATTTCCAATCCCCCATTTTTTTGTAAATATATATTTATGTATACATACATACAGTGGGGGAAAAAAGTATTTAGTCAGCCACCAATTGTGCAAGTTCTCCCACTTAAAAAGATGAGAGAGGCCTGTAATTTTCATCATAGGTACACGTCAACTATGACAGACAAATTGAGAAAATAAAATACAGAAAATCACATTGTAGGATTTTTAATGAATTTATTTGCAAATTATGGTGGAAAATAAGTATTTGGTCACCTACAAACAAGCAAGATTTCTGGCTCTCACAGACCTGTAACTTCTTCTTTAAGAGGCTCCTCTGTCCTCCACTCGTTACCTGTATTAATGGCACCTGTTTGAACTTGTTATCAGTATAAAAGACACCTGTCCACAACCTCAAACAGTCACACTCCAAACTCCACTATGGCCAAGACCAAAGAGCTGTCAAAGGACACCAGAAACAAAATTGTAGACCTGCACCAGGCTGGGAAGACTGAATCTGCAATAGGTAAGCAGCTTGGTTTGAAGAAATCAACTGTGGGAGCAATTATTAGGAAATGGAAGACATACAAGACCACTGATAATCTCCCTCGATCTGGGGCTCCACGCAAGATCTCACCCCGTGGGGTCAAAATGATCACAAGAACGGTGAGCAAAAATCCCAGAACCACACGGGGGGACATAGTGAATGACCTGCAGAGAGCTGGGACCAAAGTAACAAAGCCTACCATCAGTAACACACTACGCCGCCAGGGACTCAAATCCTGCAGTGCACGACGAGTTGAGTTTTTACCAAAAAGTTATATTTTGGTTTCATCTGACCATATGACATTCTCCCAATTCTCTTCTGGATCATCCAAATGCACTCTAGCAAACTTCAGACGTGCCTGGACATGTACTGGCTTAAGCAGGGGGACACGTCTGAAGTTTGCTAGAGTGCATTTGGATGATCCAGAAGAGGATTGGGAGAATGTCATATGGTCAGATGAAACCAAAATAGAACTTTTTGGTAAAAACTCAACTCGTCGTGTTTGGAGGACAAAGAATGCTGAGTTGCATCCAAAGAACACCATACCTACTGTGAAGCATGGGGGTGGAAACATCATGCTTTAGGGCTGTTTTTCTGCAAAGGGACCAGGACGACTGATCCGTGTAAAGGAACAAATGAATGGGGCCATGTATCGTGAGATTTTGAGTGAAAACCTCCTTCCATCAGCAAGGGCATTGAAGATGAAACGTGGCTGGGTCTTTCAGCATGACAAAGATCCCAAACACACCGCCCGGGCAACGAAGGAGTGGCTTCGTAAGAAGCATTTCAAGGTCCTGGAGTGGCCTAGCCAGTCGCCAGATCTCAACCCCATAGAAAATCTTTGGAGGGAGTTGAAAGTCCGTGTTGCCCAGCGACAGCCCCAAAACATCACTGCTCTAGAGGAGATCTGCATGGAGGAATGGGCCAAAATACCAGCAACAGTGTGTGAAAACCTTGTGAAGACTTACAGAAAACGTTTGACTTGTGTCATTGCCAACAAAGGGTATATAACAAAGTATTGAGAAACTTTTGTTATTGACCAAATACTTATTTTCCACCATAATTTGCAAATAAATTCATTAACAATCCTACAATGTGATGTTCTGGATTTTTTTTTTCTCATTTTGTCTGTCATAGTTGACGTGTACCTATGATGAAAATTACAGGCCTCTCTCATCTTTTTAAGTGGGAGAACTTGCACAATTGGTGGCTGACTAAATACTTTTTTCCCCCTCTGTATAAATACACATACACATACAGTACCAGTCAAAAGTTTGGACACACCTACTCATTCAAGGGTTTTTCTTAATTTTTACTATTTTCTACATTGTAGAATAATAGTGAAGACATCAAAACTATGAAATAACACATGGAATCATGTATCAAATTAAATAAAATGTTATTTGCCACATGCACCGAATACAACAGGTGTAGACCTTACAGTGAAATTCTTACTTACAAGCCCTTAAAGAACAATGCAGTTTTAAGAAAAAATAAGTGTTAAGTAAAAATAAATCATTAAAGAGCAGCAGTAGAGTAAAATAACAGTAGGGAGGCTATATACAGGGGGTACCGGTACAGAGTCAATGTGCGGGGGCACCGGTTAGTCGAGGTAATTGAGGTAATATGTACATGTGGGTAGAGTTAAAGTGACTATGCATAGATAATAAACAGAGTAGCAGCAGCATCGTAAAAGAGGGGGTGGGGGTGGGAGGGACAATGCAAATAGTCTGGGTAGCCATGATTAGCAGTCTTATGGCTTGGGGATAGAAGCTGTTAAGAAGCCTTTTGGACCTAGGCTTGGCGCTCCTGTACCGCTTGCCATGCGGTAGCAGAGAGAACAGTGTATGACTAGGGTGGCTGGAGTCTTTGACAATTTTTAGGGCCTCCCTCTGACACTGCCTGGTATAGAGGTCCTGGATGTCAGGAAGCTTGGCCCCAGTGATGTACTGGGCCGTTCGCAATACCCTCTGTAGTGCCTTGCGGTCGGAGGCCGAGCAGTTGCCATACCAGGCGGTGATGCAACCAGTCAAGATGCTCTCGATGGTGCAGCTGTAGAACATTTTGAGGTTCTGAGGCCCCTGCCAAATCTTTTCAGTCTCCTGAGGGGGAATAGGCTTTGTCGTGCCCTCTTCACGACTGTCTTGATAGTTTGTTGGTGATGTGGACACCAAGGAACTTTAAGCTCTCAACCTGTTCCACTACAGCCCCGTTGATGAGAATGGGGTGTGCTCAGTCCTCTTTTTTTCCCCTGTAGTCCACAATCATCTCCTTTGTCTTGATCACGTTGAGGGAGAGGTTGTTATCCTGGCACCACACAGGCATTTTTCTGACCTCCTCCCTATAGGCTGTCTCGTCGTTGTCGGTGATCAGGCCTACCACTGTTGTGTCATCGGCAAACTTAATGATGATGTTGGAGTCGTGCCTGGCCATGGAGTCATGGGTGAACAGGGAGTACAGGAGGGGACTGAGCACACACCCCTAAGGGGCCCCCGTGTTGAGGATCAGCGTGGCAGATGTGTTGTTACCTACCCTTACCCCCTGGGGGCGGCCTGTCAGGAAGTCCAGGATCCAGTTGCAGAGGGAGGTATTTAGTCCCAGGGTCCTTAGCTTAGTGATGAGCTTTGATGGCACTATGTTGTTGAACGCTGAGCTGTAGTCAATGAATAGCATTCTCACGTAGGTGTTTCTCTTGTCCAGGTGGGAAGGGCAGTGTGGAGTGCAATAGAGATTGCATCATCTGTGGATCTGTTGGGACGGTATGCAAATTGGAGTGGGTCTAGGGTTTCTGGGATAATGGTGTTGATGTGAGCCATGCCTTTCAAAGCATTTCATGGCTACAGATGGGAGTGCTACGGGTCGGTAGTCATTTAGGCAGGTTATCTTAGTGTTCTTGGGAACAGGGACTATGGTGGTCTGCTTGAAACATGTTGGTATTACAGACTAAGTCAGGGACATGTTGAAAATGTCAGTGAAGACACTTGCCAGTTGGTCAGCGCATGCTCGGAGTACACGTCCTGGTAATCCGTCTGGCCCCGCGGCCTTGTGAATGTTGACCTGCTTAAAAGTCTTACTCACATCGGCTACAGAGAGCGTGATCACATAGTCATCCGGAACAGCTGATGCTCTCATGCATGCTTCAGTGTTGCTTGCCTCGAAGCGAGCATAGAAGTGATTTAGCTCGTCTGGTAGGCTCGTGTCACTGGGCAGCTCGCGGCTGGGCTTCACTTTGTAGTCTGTAATAGTTTGCAAGTCCTGCCACATCCGACGAGCGTCGGAGCCGGTGTAGTACGATTCAATCTTAGTCCTGTATTGACTCTTTGCCTGTTTGATGGTTCGTCGGAGGGCATAGCGGGATTTCTTATAAGCGTCCGGGTTAGAGTCCTGCTCCTTGAAAGCGGCAGCTCTACCCTTTAGCTCAGTGCGGATGTTGCCTGTAATCCATGGCTTCTGGTTGGGGTATGTACGTACAGTCACTGTGGGGACGAGATCATCGATGCATTTATTGATGAAGCCAGTGACTGATGTGGTGTACTCCTCAATGCCATCGGATGAATCCCGGAACATATTCCAGTCTGTGCTAGCAAAACAGTCCTGTAGCTCAGCATCTGCGTCATCTGACCACTTCCTTATTAACCGAGTCACTGGTGCTTCCTGCTTTAGTTTTTGCTTATAAGCAGGAATCAGGAGGATAGAATTATGGTCAGATTTGCCAAATGGAGGGCGAGGGAGAGCTTTGTATGCGTCTCTGTGTCACGACTGTCTGTGAGATGCGGTAAACGAAGTCAGGCGCAGGACACAGAACTCTCGGATACGTACTTTAATTACGAAAATGATCCAAAAGGACACAGAAAATAACTCCACGCAGGGAGGAAATAACCCGCTCACAAAATAGACAACCGTGAAGGGGAAAACAATCACACACAAAGTACAGATGAGAGACAGGGGTAATTATAAGGGAAACAATTAACATAATGACGAACAGGTGTAAACAATACAGACAAAACTACACAAACACCGATAACATCGAACGGCAGTAGCTAGTACTCCGGGGACGACGAACGCCGAAGCCTGCCCGAGCAAGGAGGAGGAGCAGCCTCGGCAGAATCCGTGACAGTATCCCCCCCCTTGACGCGCGGCTCCAGCCGTGCGCCGACCCCGGCCTCGGGGACGGCCAGGAGGACGCGGAGCAGGGCGAGTTGGGTGACTCCGGTGGAACTCTGTCAACAGGGAGGGATCTAGGATGTCCCTCCTAGGGACCCAGCACCGTTCCTCCGGACCGTACCCCTCCCACTCCAAATGGCCCCACAAACCGCCGGCCCAGCTTCCGGCAGGGCAGATGAAGGGGCAGGTTTCTGGTCGAGAGCCAGACCCGATCTCCCGGTGCATAAACCGGACCCTCACTGCGGTGGCGATCGGCGCTCGCCTTTTGCCGTCTGATGGCCCTCTGCAGATGGACGTGCGCAGCGTTCCATGTCTCCTCCGAGCGCCGAAACCATTCATCCACCGTAGGAGCCTCGATCTGGCTCTGATGCCAGGGTGCCAGAACCGGCTGATAGCCCAACACACACTGGAAAGGAGTGAGATTAGTGGAGGAGTGGCGGAGTGAGTTTTGGGCTATCTCTGCCCAGGGAATATACCCCGACCACTCCTCCTGCCGGTCCTGGCAGTAGGACCTCAGAAACCTACCCACATCTTGGTTTACTCTCTCCACCTGCCCATTACTCTCAGGGTGAAAACCAGAGGTAAGGCTGATCGAGACCCCCAGACGTTCCATAAATGCCCTCCAGACTCTAGAGGTGAACTGGGGACCCCGATCAGACACTATATCCTCAGGCACCCCGTAGTGCCGGAAAACGTGAGTAAACAGGGCTTCGGCCGTTTGTAGGGCTGTAGGGAGACCTGGCATAGGGATGAGACGGCAGGCCTTAGAAAACCGATCAACAACGACCAAGATCGTGGTATTCCCCTGGGAGGGGGGAAGGTCCGTGACAAAATCCACCGACAGGTGAGACCACGGCCGTTGTGGAACGGGGAGAGGTTGTAACTTCCCCCTGGGCAGGTGTCTAGGCGCCTTACACTGGGCGCACACCGAGCAGGAAGAAGCTAAGGTGGGCTACCAGTACTTCCCGCTAAGACAGTGCACCGTCCGACCAATACCAGGATGACCAGAGGAGGGTGACGTGTGAGCCCAATAAATCAGTCGGTCACGGACCTCGAGCGGCACGTACCTCCGTCCCTCTGGACACTCTGGGGGAGAAGGGTCGGTACGTATCGCCCGCTCGATTTCCGTGTCGACCTCCCACACCACCGGTGCCACGAGACAAGACTCCGGTAGTATGGGAGTGGGCTCAATGGACCTCTCCTCTGTGTCATATCGTCGGGACAGGGCGTCTGCCTTAACGTTCTGTGACCCGGGGATATACGTGATCTTAAAGACAAACCGGGCCAGAAACATGGCCCACCTAGCCTGACGAGGGTTCAGTCTCTTCGCTGCCCGGATGTACTCCAGGTTACGATGGTCAGTCAGAATGAGAAAAGGGTGGTTAGCCCCCTCAAGCCAATGTCTCCACACCTTCAGGGCCTGGACCACAGCTAGCAGCTCCCTGTCCCCCACGTCATAATTGCGCTCCGCCGGACTGAGCTTCTTAGAATAGAAAGCACAGGGGCGGAGTTTTGGAGGCGTGCCCGAGCGCTGAGACAGTATAGCACCGATCCCCGCCTCGGACGCATCCACCTCGACTTGGAACGCCAAAGAGGGATCCGGATGTGCCAGCACCGGAGCTGAGGTGAACAGGTCCTTCAAATGACTAAACACCCTGTCCGCCTCAGCCGACCACTGCAAACGCACCGGGCCCCCCTTTAGCAGGGAGGTAATGGGAGCTGCTACCTGTCCAAAACCCCGGATAAACCTCCGGTAGTAATTGGCAAAACCCAAAAACCGCTGCACCTCCTTTACTGTAGTTGGAGTCTGCCAATTACGCACGGCTGAAACGCTGGTCAATCTCCATCTCCACCCCTGACGCAGACAACCGGTGTCCCAGGAAGGAGATGGACTCCTGGAAAAACAGACATTTCTCTGCCTTCACATACAGATCATGCTCCAACAGTCTACCCAGCACCCGACGTACCAGGGACACATGCTCGGTACGTGTAGCGGAGTATATCAGAATGTCATCAATATACACCACTACCCCCTGTCCATGCAAATCCCGGAAAATCTTGTCTACAAATGATTGGAAGACTGAAGGAGCATTCATTAGACCGTATGGCATGACGAGGTACTCATAGTGACCCGAGGTGGTACTGAAGGCTGTTTTCCACTCATCTCCCTCCCGAATGCGCACCAGGTTGTAAGTGCTCCTGAGATCCAATTTTGTGAAGAAGCGCGCCCCGTGTAATGACTCCGTCATACTAGCAATCAGAGGGAGAGGATAGCTGTATTTAATAGTGATCTGATTGAGACCATGGTAATCAATACACGGGCGTAAACCCCCATCCTTCTTCTTCACAAAAAAGAAACTTGAGGACGCAGGAGAAGTGGAAGGCCGTATGTATCCCTGTCTCAAGGATTCGGCGACGTATGTCTCCATAGCAGCCGTCTCCTCCTGAGACAGAGGATACACATGGCTGCGAGGGAGCGCCGCGCCAACCTGGAGGTCTATCGCACAATCCCCCTGTCGATGAGGTGGTAATTGAGTCGCCTTCTTCTTACAGAAGGCGCTTGCCAAATCGGCATACTCAGGAGGAATGTGCATTGTGGGCATTTGGTTCGGACTCTCCACCGTCGTTGCCCCTATGGAAACACCTACACACCGCCCCACACACTGATCAGACCATCCCTTGAGAGCCCTCTGCTGCCATGAAATGTTGGGGTCATGAGATATTAACCAGGGAAGTCCCAACACCACTGGAAACGCAGGAGAGTCAATTAAATACAACTGTATAGTCTCCTTATGACCCTTCTGCGTTTTCATCTTCAGTGGCGCTGTGACCTCCCTAATCAATCCCGACCCCAAAGGCCGGCTATCTAGGGCATGGATAGGGAAGGGCACATCGACTGGTAATATAGGGATCCCTAACTTATATGAGAAATGGCGATCGATAAAATTCCCAGCTGCGCCTGAATCGACTAGCGCCTTATGCTGGGAGTAAGAAGAAACTTCTGGAAACATCACTTGGATACACATATGAACAGCAGAGAGCTCTGGGTGAGTTGGGACCTTACTCACCGGGAATGACTCATCAGTGCGCTGCCTGCTGCCTCGAATCCGAGGAGACCCTCCCCAGCACCGAACCGCCGTGTGTCCTCGGCGGCCACAGTTGGTGCAGGGGACAGCCTCCTTCCTGGCCTCCCTACTACCAGCACCCCCGAGCTCCATAGGGCTCGGCTCGGAGGTGCTGGGGGATGGAATGGACGGCCCCAGCGCTGGACGTCCGCGGGTAGCCAACAGGGTATCCAAGCGAATCGACATGTCCACCAGCTGATCGAAGCTTAGGTTGGTGTCCCTGCAGGCCAGCTCTCGACGAACGTCCTCCCTCAGGCTACATCTGTAGTGATCGATGAGGGCCATCTCATTCCATCCCGAATTGGCAGCCAGAGTCCAGAAGTCCAGTGCGAATTCCTGCGCGCTCCTCCTCCCCTGGAATAGACGCTCACCCGCCGCCTTCCCCTCCGGGGGATGATCGAACACTGCCCTGAAGCGGCGGGTGAACTCTGCATAGTTCACAGTAGCGGCGTCTATCCCTCCCCACTCGGCGTTGGCCCACTCCAGTGCCTTGCCGGACAGACAGGAGATGAGGGCGGACACGCTCTCGTATCCCGAGGGTGCCGGGTGAATGGTTGCCAGGTAAAGTTCCACCTGGAGCAGGAAACCCTGACACCCGGCAGCGGTGCCATCATAAGCCCTCGGGAGCGAGAGCCGAATCCCACTGGACTCCGGATGTGAGACGATAGGAGTAGCCGATGGTGGTGGTATCGTTGGAGGAGGTGTCGGCAAACCTCCTCTCTCCCATCGTCCCAAAGTGTTCATAACGTTATCCATAGCGGATACCAAGATTTTGGAGCATCGCTGCCTGTTGTAGGACGAGCTCCTCGAGTGATCCAGTCGGTGCCGTCGCTCCTGCTGACTCCATGGTAAGGTGTGTGATTCTGTCACGACTGTCTGTGAGATGCGGTAAATGAAGTCAGGCGCAGGACACAGAACTCTCGGATACGTACTTTAATTACGAAAAGGATCCAAAAGGACACAGAAAATAACTCCATGCAGGGAGGAAATAACCCGCTCACAAAATAGACAACCGTGAAGGGGAAAACAATCACACACAAAGTACAGATGAGAGACAGGGGTAATTATAAGGGAAACAATTAACATAATGACGAACAGGTGTAAACAATACAGACAAAACTACACAAACACAGATAACATCGAACGGCAGTAGCTAGTACTCCGGGGACGACGAACGCCGAAGCCTGCCCAAGCAAGGAGGAGGAGCAGCCTCGGCAGAATCCGTGACACTCTGTATGTGGAGTAAAGGTGGTCTATCGTTTTTTCCCCTCTGGTTACACATTTAACATGCTGGTAGAAATTAGGTAGAACAGATTTAAGTTTACCTGCATTAAAGTCCCCGGCCACTAGGAGCGCTGCCTCTGGATGAGCGTTTTCCTGTTTGTTTATGGCCTTTTACAGTTCATTGAGTGCAATCTTAGTTCCAGCATCGGTTTGTGGTGGTAAATAAACAGCTACGAAAAATGTTGAAGAAAACTCTCTTGGTAAATAGTGTGGTCTACAGCTTATCATGAGATACTCTACCTCAGGCGAGCAAAACCTAGAGACTTCCTTAGTATTTGATTTTATGCACCAGCTGTTGTTTACAAATATACACAGACCTCCACCCCTTGTCTTAACGGAGTCAGCCGTTCTATCCTGCCGATGTAGCGTATATCCCGCCAGCTGTATTTTACCCATGTCGTCATTCAGCCACGACTCGGTGAAACATAAGATATTACAGTTTTTAATGTCCCGTTGGTAGGATATTCTTGATCTTAGGTCATCCATTTTGTTTTCAAATGATTGTACGTTGGCTAATAGGATTGATGGAAGAGGCACTCACTCGCCGTCGGATCCTTACAAGACACCCCAACCTACATCCACAATATCTCAGTCTCTTTCTCATGCGAATGACGTGGATTTGGGCCTTGTCGGGTGTCTGTAGAATATCCTTTGCGTCCAACTCGTTGAATAAAAAATCTTAGTCCAATATGAGGTGAGTAATCGCTGTCCTGATATCCGGTGGCAAAAACATTATGTACAGAATAAATTACAAATAACGCAACAAAACACATCTAATAGCACAATTGGTTAGAGGGCCGTAAATGGCAGCCATCTCCTCCGGCGCCATAATCCGTGTAGTAACCAAAAAAGTGTTAAACAAGTCAAAATATATTTTAGATTTTAGATTCTTCAAAGTAGCCACCCTTTTCCTTGATGACAGCTTTGCACACTCTTGGCATTCTCTCAACCAGCTTCAAGAGGAATGCTTTTCCAACAGTCTTGAAGGAGTTCCCACATATGCTGAGCACTTGTTGGCTGCTTTTCCTTCACTCTGCGGTCCAACTCATCCCAAACCATCTCAATTGGATTGAGGTCGGGGGATTGTGGAGGCCAGGTCATCTGATTCAGCACTCCATCACTCTCCTTCTTGGTAAAATAGCCCTTACACAGCCTGGAGGTGTGTTGGGTCATTGTCCTGTTGAAAAACAAATGATAGTCCCACTAAGCCCAAGCCAGAAGGAGTGGCGTATCACTGCAGAATGCTGAGGTAGCCATGCTGGTTAAGTCTACCTTGTATTTTAAATAAATCACAGACAGTTTCACCAGCAAAGCACCCCCACACCATCACACCTCCTCCTCTATGCTTCACGGTGGGAACCACACATCGGAGATCATCCGTTCACCTACTCTGCGTCTCACAAAGACACGGCAGTTGGAACCAAAAATCTCAAATTTGGACTCCAGACCAAAGGACACATTTCCACCGGTCTAATGTCCGTTGGTCATGTTTCTTGGCCCAAGCAAGTCTCTTCTTCTTATTGGTGTCCTTTAGTAGTGGTTTCTTTGCAGCAATTAAACCATGAAGGCCTGATTCCCGCAGTCTCCTCTGAACAGTTGATGTTGAGATGTGTCTGTTACTTGAAGTCTGTGAAGCATTTATTTGGGCTGCAATTTCTGAGGCTGGTAACTCTAATGAACTTATACTCTGCAGCAGAGGTAACTCTGGGTCTTCCTTTCCTGTGGCGGTCCTCATGAGAGCCAGTTTCATCATAGCGCTTGATGGTTTTTGCGACTGCACTTGAAGAAACTTTCAAAGTTCTTGACATTTTTCAGATTGACTGACCTTCATGTCTTAAAGTAATGATGGACTGTTGTTTCTCTTTGCTTATTTGAGCTGTTTTTGCCCTAACATGGACTTGGTCTTTTACCAAATAGGGCTATCTTCTGTATACCACCCCTGCCTTGTCACAACACAACTGATTGGCTCAAACGCATTAGAAGGAAAGAAATTCCACAAATTAACTTTTAACAAGGCACACCTGTTAATTGAAATGCATTCCAGGTGACTACCTCATGAAGCTGGTTGAGAGAATGCCAAGCGTGTGCAAAACTGTCATCAAGGCAAAGGGTGGCTACTTTGAAGAATCTCAAATATAAGATATTTTTTGATTTGTTTAACACTTTTTTGATTATTACATGATTCCATATGTGTTATTTCATAGTTTTGATGTCTTCACTATTATTCTACAATGTAGAAAATAGTCAACATAAAGAAAAACCCTGGAATGAGTAGGTGTGTCCAAACTTTTGACTGGTAGTGTGTGTATATATACCAATTATGTGATGGGTCCACCACATTCAAATAAAATCTAATCCAATTCTATTTTCACAAACACGTGTTTAGCAGATGTTATAGCGGGTGTAGCGAAATGCTTGTGCTTCTAGCTTCGACAGTGCAGTAATATCTAACAAGTAATATCTAACAATTTCACAACATATACCTAATACACACAAAACTAGTAAGGAATGGAATTTAAGAAAATATACATACAGTGGGGAGAACAAGTATTTGATACACTGCCGATTTTGCAGGTTTTCCTACTTACAAAGAATGTAGAGGTCTGTAATTTTTATCATAGGTACACTTCAACTGTGAGAGACGGAATCTGAAAAAATCCAGAAAATCACATTGTATGATTTTTAAGTAATTAATTTGCATTTTATTGCATGACATAAGTATTTGATACATCAGAAAAGCAGAACTTAATATTTGGTACAGAAACCTTTGTTTGCAATTACAGATATCATACGTTTCCTGTAGGTCTTGACCCGGTTTGCACATACTGCAGCAGGGATTTTGGCCCACTCCTCCATACAGACCTTCTCCAGATCCTTCAGGTTTCGGGGCTGTCGCTGGGCAATACGGACTTTCAGCTCCCTCCAAAGATTTTCTATTGGGTTCAGGTCTGGAGATTGGCTAGGCCACTCCAGGACCTTGAGATGCTTCTTACGGAGCCACTCCTTAGTTGCCCTGGCTGTGTGTTTCGGTCGTTGTCATGCTGGAAGACCCAGCCACGACCCATCTTCAATGCTCTTACTGAGGGAAGGAGGTTGTTGGCCAAGATCTCGCGATACATGGCCCCATCCATCCTCCCCTCAATACGGTGCAGTCGTCCTGTCCCCTTTGCAGAAAAGCATCCCCAAAGAATGATGTTTCCACCTCCATGCTTCACTGTTGGGATGGTGTTCTTGGTGTTGTACTCATCCTTCTTCTTCCTCCAAACACGGCGAGTGGAGTTTAGACCAAAAGCTCTATTTTTGTCTCATCAGACCACATGACCTTCTCCTATTCCTCCTCTGGATCATCCAGATGGTCATTGGCAAACTTCAGACGGGCCTGGACATGCGCTGGCTTGAGCAGGGGGACCTTGCGTGCGCTGCAGGATTTTAATCCATGACGGCGTAGTGTGTTACTAATGGTTTTCTTTGAGACTGTGGTCCCAGCTCTCTTCATGTCATTGACCAGGTCCTGCTGTGTAGTTCTGGGCTGATCCCTCACCTTCCTCATGACCATTGATGCCCCACGAGGTGAGATCTTGCATGGAGCCCCAGACCGAGGGTGATTGACCGTCATCTTGAACTTCTTCCATTTTCTAATAATTGCGCCAACCGTTGTTGCCTTCTCATCAAGCTGCTTGCATATTGTCCTGTAGCCCATCCCAGCCTTGTGCAAGTCTACAATTTTATCCCTGATGTCCTTACACAGCTCTCTGGTCTTGGCCACTGTGGAGAGGTTGGAGTCTGTTTGATTGAGTGTGTGGACAGGTGTCTTTTATACAGGTAACGAGTTCAAACAGGTGCATTTAATACAGGTAATGAGTGGAGAACAGGAGTGCTTCTTAAAGAAAAACTAACAGGTCTGTGAGAGCCGGAATTCTTACTGGTTGGTAGGTGATCAAATACTTATGTCATGCAATAAAATGCAAATTAATTACTTAAAAATCATACAATGTGATTTTCTGGATTTTTGTTTTAGATTCCGTCTCTCACAGTTGAAGTGTACCTATGATAAAAATTACAGACCTCTACATGCTTTGTAAGTAGGAAAACCTGCAAAATCGGCAGTGTATCAAATACTTGTTCTCCCCACTGTATATGGACAAGCAATGACAATGACATAGCGGCATGGACTAAGATACAGTAGAATATCATAGAATATAATGCAGTATATACATGAGATGAATAGTGCAAGATATGTAAACATTATTAAAGTGACTAGTGTTCCATTTCTTAAAGTGGCCAGTGATTGCAATAGGCAGCAGCAGCCTCTAATGTGCTTGTGATGGATATTTAACAGTCTGATGGCCTTGAGATAGAAGCTGTTTTTCATTCTCTCTGTCCCAGCTTTGATGCACCTGCACTGACCTCGCCTTCTGGATGATAGCGGGGTGAACAGGCAGTGGCTCGGGTGGTTGATGTCCTTGATGATCTTTTTGGCCTTCCTGTGACATCGGGTGCTGTATGTGTCTTGGAGGGCGGGTAGTTTGCCCCCGATAATGCGTTCGGCAGACCCGCACCACCCTCTGGAGAGCCCTGCGGTTGCGGGCGGTGCAGTTGCCGTACCAGGTGGTGATGCAGCCCGACAGGATGCTCTCAATTGTGCATCTGTAAAAGTTTGTGAGGGTTTTAGGTGCCAAGCCGAATTTCTTCAGCCTCCTGAGGTTGAAGAGGCTCTGTTGCGCCTTCTTCACCACAATGTCTGTGTGGGTGGACCATTTCAGTTTGTCTGTGATGTGTACGCCAAGGAACTTGAAGCTTTCCACCTTCTCCACTGCGGTCCCGTCGATGTGGATAGGGGGTTGCACCCTCTGCTGTTTCCTGAAGTCCACGATCATCTCCTTTGTTTTGTTGACGTTGAGTGAGAGGTTATTTTCCTGGCACCACACTCACAGAGCCCTCACCTCCTCCCTGTAGGCGGTCTCGTCATTGTTGGTAATCAAGCCTACTACTGTTGTGTCATCTGCAAACTTGATGATTGAGTTGAAGGCGTGCTTGGCCATGCAGTCATGGATGAACAGGGAGTACAAGAGGGGGCTGAGCACGCACCATTGTGGGGCCCCAGTGTTGAGGATCAGCAAATTGGAGATGTTGTTTCCTACCTTCACCACCTGGGGGTGGCCCGTCCGGAAGTCCAGGACCCAGTCGCACAGGGCGGGGTTCAGAACCAGGGCCTCGAGCTTGATGATGAGCTTGGAGAGTACTATGGTGTTGAATGCTGAGCTATAGTCAATGAACAGCATTCTTACATAGGTATTCCTCTTGTCCAGGTGGGATAGGGCAGTGTGCAGTGTGATGGCGATTGCATCATCTGTGGATCTATTGGGGCGGTAAGCAAATTTAAGTGGGTCTAGGGTGACAGGTAAGGTAGAGGTGATATGATCCTTGACTAGTCTCTCAAAGCACTTCATGATGACAGAGGTGAGTGCTACAGGGCGATAGTCATTTAGTTCAGTTACCTTTGCTTTCTTGGGTACAGGAACAATGGTGGCCATCTTGAAGCATGTGGGAACAGCAGACTGGGAAAGTGAGAGATTGAATATGTCCATAAACACACCAGCCAGCTGGTCTGCGCATGCTCTGAGGACGCGGCTAGGGATGCCGTCTGGGCCGGCAGCCTTGCGGGGGTTAACATGCTTAAATGTCTTAATCACGTCGGCCACAGAGAAGGAGAGTCCACAGTCCTTGGTAGTGGGCCTCGTCAGTGGCACTGTGTTATTCTCAAAGCGGGCGAAGAAGGTGTTTAGCTTGTCTGGAAGCGAGACGTCGGTGTCGGCTACGTGGCTGGTTTTCCTTTTGTAGTCCGTGATTGTCTGTAGACCCTGCCACATACGTCTTGTGCCTGAGCCGTTGAATTGCGACTCCACTTTGTCTCTATACTGTAGCTCAGTTGGTAGAGCATGGCGCTTGCAACTCCAGGGTTGTGGGTTCGTTTCCCAAGGGAGGCCAGTATGAAAATGTATGCACTCACTAACTAACTGTAAGTCGCTCTGGATAAGAGTGTCGACTAAAATGTAAATGTTGTGCCAGTTTAATTGCCTTGCGGAGTGAGTATCTACACTGTTTGTATTCTGCCATATTCCCAGTCACCTTGCCATGGTTGAATGCGATGGTTCGCGCTTTCAGATTGGCGCAAATGCTGCCATCTATCCACGGTTTCTGGTTAGGGTAGGTTTTAATAGTCACAGTGGGCACAACATCACCTATACACTTCCTGATAAACTCAGTCACCGTTTCGGTGTATTCGTCTAAATTATTTTCGGAAGCTACCCAGAACATATCCCAGTCCGCGTGATCAAAACAATCTTGAAGCGTGGATTCCGATTGGTCAGACCAGCGTTGAAAAATTCCTTAGCACGGGTATTTCCTGTTTGAGTTTCTGCCTATAGGAAGGGAGGAGCAAAATGGAGTCGTGGTCAGATTTGCCGAAAGGAGGGCGGGGGAGGGCCTTATTACCATCCCGGAAGTTCGAATAGCAATGGTTGAGGATTTTGGCAGCGCGAGTACAACAGTCGATATGTTGATAGAACTTCGGCAGCCTAGTCCTCAAATTTGCATTGTTAAAATCCCCGGCTACAATAAATGCAGCCTCAGGATATGTGGTTTCCAGTTTGCATAAAGTCCAGTGAAGTTCTTTGAGGGCCGTCATGGTATCGGCTTGAGGGGGGATATACACGGCCGTGACTATAACCGAAGAAAATTATCTTGGGAGATAATAAGGTCGGCATTTGATTGTGAGATATTCTAGGTTGGGTGAACAAAAGGACTCGAGTTCCTGTATGTTACTACAATTACACCATGAGTCGTTAATCATGAAACACACACCTCCGCCCTTCTGCTTCCCGGAGAGATATTTATTTCGACAGAATATCCCAAGAGAGCCATGTTTCCGTGAAACAAAGTATGTTACAGGCCTTGATGTCTCTCTGGAAAGAAATCCTTGCCCGGAGTTCGTCGATCTTGTTAACCAAAGACTGAACATTAGCGAGTAGTATACTTGGAAGCGGTGGGTGGTGTGCGCGCCTCCTAAGTCGAACCAGCAGGCCGCTCCGAGTGCCTCTCCTCCGCCGGCGATGTTTTGGGTCAGCCGCTGGAATCAGTTCAGTTGCCCTGGGGAGAATAAACAAAGGATCTGCTTCGGGAAAGTCGTATTCCTGGTCGTAATGCTGGTGAGTTACTGCCGCTCTGATATCCAATAGTTTTCCCCCGGCTGTATGTAATGATACAAAACACTTTCTGAGCTAATAATGTAAAAAAAATACATAAAAAAACAAAATACTGCAAAGTTTCGTAAGAGCTAGTCGTAAGGCTGCCATCTTCGTCGGCGCCAGGTTGTTCTGTCCCCTCTCAACACTTTTTAAACTTTCGGTGCCAGAGTGACAGCGGTAGGCCTATAGGTGCACTTGATTTGATCTCTAGGGCTGTCAGGTATGCAGAGTTCTAACTTCAGACACATTAAATGGTTCAAAATGGGAACACCTTGCCTTCCCGGTGCTTGGCCTGCTGAATCAAGTGCATCTACCGCCAACAGCGCAAAACAAAACAAAAAATGGTGACGCAAGGCTTTATTGTTGTTTTTTTTACCTTGTAGTATTAATGGTGATATGGCCTCTGCAGAAGTCAGGGCATTCCTACTTCTTAGAGCAGAGCTGTTGTGAAGGAAGTCAGTTTGTGTTTATACAGGACCTCCCGCCCCTCCTACCATTAACCAATCATGTCAATGCAGAGCCACTCCGAGCCCTCCGCATTGTTACAATCGCGGAGCCTCTGGAGGTACGCAGAGGCCAAATTGAGCTCTTTACCGCATTGCTGTGCGCCTCTCAAATTTTGTAACAATGCGGAGGGCTCCGAGTGGGGCACTTGAAGGGCTGCTTTACTGGCCCCCTGTAGCTCAGTTGGTAGAGCATGGCGCTTGCAACGCCAGGGTTGTGGGTTCGATTCCCACGGGGGGCCAGTATGAAAAAATGTATGCACTCACTAACTGTAAGTCACTCTGGATAAGAGCGTCTGCTAAATGACTAACATGTAAAATGTAAAAAAAATAATAATAATAATATGGAGGTCTCAGTATAGCTC